>NC_090647.1:15642152-15829652 GCF_040937935.1 Hyperolius riggenbachi | reverse complement strand
AGTACTATCAAACTTATTTTGAGTATTATCTTGCTTTCTGGTGGCTTAAAAGGCATTTTATTGACAAGTTTAAAAATATCACCTAGGAGAAAACTATGGAGAAAACATGAATTGCATATGGGCCAAAGATTGAACTATTTGGTGTGAATGCCAGGTGTCATGTTAGGAGAAAAGCAGGCACCGATTATCACCAGGCCAATACCATCCCTACAGTGAAGCATGGTGGTGGCAGTGTCATGCTGTGGGGAAGTTTTTCAGTGGGAGACTAGTCAGGATAACGGGAAGGATGACTGCAGTAATGTACAGAGACAACCTGGATGAAAACCTGATCCGGAGCGCTCTTGAACTCAGACTGGGGCGATGGTTTATCTTTCAGCTGGACAACGACCCTAAGCACACAGCCACGATATGAAAGGAGTGGCTTCAGGACGACTCTGTGAATGTCCTTGAGTGGCCCAGCCAGAGCCCAGACTTGAATCCCATTGACCATCTCTGGAAAGCTCTTAAAATTGCCGTTTGCCGAAACTTCCCATCCAACCTCATGGTGCCTGAGAGGGGCTGCAAAGAGGAATGGGCGAAAATGGCCAAGGATCGGTGTGCCAAGCTTGTGGCATCATATGCAAAATGGCTGTAATTTCTGCCAAAGGTGCATTGACAAAGTATTGAGCAGAGGCTGTGAATACTTATGTACATGGGATTTCTTAAAGTGGATCCGAGATGAAAAAGTAACTAGAACAAGTAACTTGTCTATATATCTTATCTAAAGTTTAAATAGTTTACACAGCAAATCTAGCTGCAAACAGCTTCAAAAGTGTATGATTATTTATTCCTGTGATACAATGGGGGCAGCCATATTCTGTTTGTCACATTGTCACAGGCTGAGGGCTGGAGATGCTATCAGCTTGCCTGTGTGTAAATTCAGTCCCCTCTCCTCCTCCCTCCTCCCCTCTGCCTCTGAAATCTCTGGCTAGTAACCTCCTCCTCCTGCCCAGACTGAGCTCCCATAAGCCCTTGCTACTATCTGAAAATGCCAAGGCTCTCTGAAAAGCTGTGGGCGAGGCTTGTTTAGTTTATTGGGAATTAGAGTATTAAAACAAAACAAAAAAGTATTTGGCTTGAGGAATGCCCCATAAACTATATGAAAGGAACACAATTATGCAATGAGTAAAAGTTCATATCGGATCCACTTTTAATAAATTTGCTAAAACCTTAAGTAAACTTTTTCACGTTGTGATTATGAGGTGTTGTGTGTAGAACTCTGAGGGGAAAAAAATCAATTTAATCAATTTTGGAAAAAGGCTGTAACATGACAAAATGTGGAAAAAGGGATTTGCTGTGAATATTTTCCAGATGCACTGTATGTGAGCAGTAAAGTTCTCCCATGATGCACCACTGCTGAGTAGGCAAGTACGGTTTTACATACTTCCACGTAAGCAAGTTATAACAAGGTTAGCCATTACTCCCTGTGATATATATACAGCTGGCCTAACAAATAAACAGTTGTGGGCCTGTGCAAGTTATACACACACTCAATCTAACGACAGACCACAGACAAGAGCATACTACAAACTGTGTTACCAGCAGTAAAGTGATGGTTTCTCTGAGGAAAGATAAGCGGAAGCCGCTTGTATGAGGCCTTAAGGTCAGCACACACGCTAGATTAATGTCAGCACACAAACCAGTGACTTCGCTCAACCAACAGCACCCGGCAAAAAGAAACAACAAATAGTGAAAACGATGTTGATCACACACACCGATATTCCAAACCATCATGCTGTTCAAATACTTTGCGCACAAGAGGAAGTGATGTTTCACACGACATGTGCGCATGCTCTGGAACAACGTCCTTTGAATGACATTGCATACACCCAGCCAACCAGGGCTGTGGAGTCGGAGTCGAGGAGTTGGAGACATTTTGGGTACCTGGAGGCGGAGTCTGTGGTTTCATAACCTGAGGAGTCTAATAATTTTTGTACCAAATCCAGAGCCCTGGTAAGTATTAGACTAAGGAGTCGGAGTCAAGGAGTCAGAGCCATTTTGGATTTTGGGTACCTGGAGTCGGAGTCGAGGGTTTCATAAAAACCTGGAGTCGGAGGTGGATCAGGCAGAATACCGTTTTATGCTGTTTGGCTACATTTTTTATAACGATTGCTGTCTGATACAGCGATATCTGTCGTTCATCGGGCGTTTCGAATGACTTTTATCTAACGTGTGTACAAAGCTCTATACAGCCAGGCAGAGGAGCCGTCACTGAACTATAGACACTATAGTGTGGTATCTTTCTTACTTCCTCTGTGCTATCAGTGATCACATGAATCGTTGCACACCCAGAGATGACAGCAGAACTGCACTGCAGCACAGATTATGTTATCATCAGATTCTCTGTCATCTGGGGTATACAAAGTGCACAATTACTAACAGGGCTGCTGATGAGCTGTCCTGCTGATCCTTTACCTCTAATACTTTAAAGGAGAACTGTAGTGAGAGGTATATGGAGGCTGCCATATTTATTTCCTTTTAAGCAATACCAGTTACCTGGCAGCCCTGCTGCTCTATTTGGCTGCAGTAGCGTCTGAATCACACCAGAAACAAGCATGCAGCTAATCTTGTCATATCTGTCAAAATTGCCAGAAAAATCTGATCTGCTGCATGCTTGTTCAGGGCCAATGGCTGAATGTATTAGAGGCAGAGGATTAGCAGGGCTGCCAGGCAACTGGTATTGCTTAAAGAGAGTCTGAAGCGAGAATAGATCTCGCTTCAGACCTCATAGCTAGCAGGGGCATGCGTGCCCCTGCTAAAACGCCGCTATCCCGCGGCTTAACGGGGGTCCCTGTCCCCCCAAACCCCCTCTGTGCAGCGGGGGAGCGCTTCCTGGTTGGGGCAGGGCTAACTGCCACAGCCCTGCCCCATGCGCGTCTGTCAGCCGCGTATCTCCGCCTCTCCCCCGCCCCTCTCAGTCTTCCTTCACTGAGAGGGGCGGGGGAGAGGCGGCGATGCGCGTCTGATAGACGCGCTGGGAGGCAGGGCTGCAGCCGTTAGCCCTGCCTCCAGGAAGACAATCCCCACGACCAACTTGCCGACCATCTTTTGCAGGGGGTGGGTTGGGGGTGAAGGGACCCCCGTTTAGCTGCGGGATAGCGGCGTTTTAGCAGGGGCACATGTGCCTCTGCTATATATAAGACCTGAAGCGAGATTTTGTCTCGCTTCAGTGTCTCTTTAAATGGAAATAAATATGCCAGCCCCCATACACCTCTCTCTACAGTTCTCCTTTAAGCCATTGCCCCTGAACAAGCATGCAGCAGATCAGGTGCTCTAACTGATGTCAGACTGGATTAGCTGCATGCTTGTTTCTGGTGTGATTCATACACTACTGCAGCCAAATAGATCAGCAGGGCTGCCAGGCAACTGGTATTGCTTAAAAGGAAACAAATATGTCAGCCTCCATATTCTTTTCACTACAGTTGTCCTATGTTCTTTAAGCACCTGTAGCCACGCCCCTTGCAGTATGATGTCACCCCTCCACCAAAACTGCAGGAAAGGGACTGTAATGTTGCAACACTAGCGGGACAGTCTTATGGTGTTTCTGGTATAGTGGAAAGCAATGTTTCACTTACCCTCCCCCCCCTCCCCCCCCAAAAAAAAACACTAAACAAAGGTCAGAGTGGTAGAAGTTTTGTGTTTTCCAGTGATGTTCTATGGCTGTGGTGGTCAGACAAAAGATGTATGGATGAGGGCCTGGGGTAATTGCCCGGTCTGCCCCTATGTAAGCACCGGCTATGTGTCCGAGCACACATGTAGAGAAAACACATGGGATTATATAATGAGCTCATCTCAGAGAGAAAAGGGAAATACAGGTGGAATGTCTCATATAACAGGGTGAGCTGCAGAGAGACAGTCAGAGATTGGCCCGAGGGTCCCGCCGTCACAATAACCGACACGTCCTTCCTATACCGATGACTATTTCAGGAGACAAGAGAGCCACGCCCTGATCTGGTCAGACGGCTGACGATGGTGACAGGTAGGAGGATGCATTGGAGTCACCATATCGCCTCCCCTCCTCCCTGCATCACAGGGAAACTCCAGGATGTGCAATATAGGCATTACATTAATACCTCTACTTTTTTTTTTAAGGGGGGGGGGGGGGGGGCGGTTACCAGAGAAATCAGATTTTATTTTTAATTTTATTTTTTGATGGAATAATTTGAAAGCACCCAGACTAATATACTATACACTTATGAATGATTTTTCCAGAAAATTAAAGACAAATAAAGAAAACGAGCTAATACAACATTTGATTTTTACATTTTACTATCGGATTTTTCAAACAGATCATCAGATTTTTATAGGAAAAACGAAATAATAAAAATTATAAAAAAAAATTTTCATATTCTAAAAATTTGTTCGATGTCTTGCATGATAGATCATTTGTATAGAATTTTATTGTATCATGTAAGTCCAGCTTTATTCCAAAGCCCCATCTACACCATACAATTTTTTGTCCGATTCGATTCAATTTGCCATTGTTTTGCAATGGCAAATTGAATCGAATCGAATCCCGATCGGACATGTCGGATTCAATCGAATCGGACAAAAAAATTGTATGGTGTAGATGGGGCTGTAAGCTACGTCTACACGTAGCGATCCGGATTATCA
Organism: Hyperolius riggenbachi; assembly: GCF_040937935.1. Lineage (NCBI taxonomy): Eukaryota > Metazoa > Chordata > Amphibia > Anura > Hyperoliidae > Hyperolius > Hyperolius riggenbachi. Next base: position 15,824,999 of record NC_090647.1, on the reverse strand, counting down.
ATCGAGCCGCTGATGCGGCTCGATTGATAAGATCCGACAGGTCGGATCTCGCCACCGCCGATTCCCTGCTCGTTCCCCACGAGGGGACAATGGCAGGGAATCGAGCGGAAGATAAGCGGTGCCGGCGGGGAGGAGCAGGGGATCGAATCCGACGCACGCGCGGGAGAGCGGGGACTCGCCGGGATGCGGAAGAAGCGATTAGCCGCCGGATCGCCTCGTGCAGAGCTGGCTCTAAGCCTCATACACACACTCAACAAAAGTCTTTAAAATGCACGATTATCAAAAAACTTTTGTTGTTGATGAAACAAACCAAAAAAGTTGTTTGCTATTGTTCAAGCAACTGATAAGACGCATCTCCAAGAGTTGGAATGACTTGAGCTGCGTCTTATCAGTTGCTTGAACAATAGCAAACAACTTTTTTGGTTTGTTTCAACAACAGAAGTTGTTTTGTAATTGTGCATGTAAAAGACATTTGAGCGTGTGTCTGAGCCTTAACCGTAATCTGAGAACACTGCTTTCCCTCACGTCAAGAGATCAGGAAATGAGCATTTCTGCTGCTGAAGACTTTGGCCTCAATTCATAGAGCATTACCGCAATTGGTTAATGCTGAAAACAGCTGATTTTTCAGAGCATTTTGTAAAATGCCAATTCATCTGGCTGTCACTGCATGGCAAGCTGAAATTATCGAGCAGTGAGGTAAATTACCGGCTAGCACGGTTTGTAATAAATGTCAATTCATCAAGATTACAGCATGCGGTACAGCCCAGCATCACGGTCGATGATTACCGGCAGTTCTGGTATGTCAAAAAACAGTGCGGAGACAGGACACACAGAAGTGGAGAGGGATAACTTATCACTGACAGGAGCAAAGAGCCAATAGCAACAGCCCCTGTCTCCTGCAAGTCCCGATGATCGGATGTTGATAGGTTGTGCAGGATTCTTGGGAGGGTCAAGCTTTTCTACCCGCCCAGGCAGTGGAGATGAGAGATCCCGAACAAAAGAGGTTTCCCCTGCAGCCCTTCGGCCGTTTAACCCTTTAGGTTCCTGTTTGAAGATGAAGAGGAGCTAGTGGGGAAATCACCTAAGCATGTGTAATGTCTCCTGGAAGTTCTTCTAAGGTGTGGCAATTGAATAAAATGTTAAGAAAGACTAATGGACAGATACAGAGGGAGCAGAGGCAGTATAACAAACATCCACATTCTAAAGGGAAGTCTGGGATGCCTTTTACTTGTGTAATGCTGTCACTGCACATGACAGCTTGTAACAACACAGAGACGACTCCACACTCTTGTGCTGTAAGGCCGGATCCACACTATAAGCGCTTTTGTGCGCGCTTGCGTGTGATTAGCGCTTGTTAAAAAAAAAATTGCTCCCATTTACTTTCACTAAAATCTCGGTAAAAATCACTGCGATCGCGTACTCAAACGTGGCAATTTTTACGCAATTTTAATGAAAGTGAATGGGAATTTTTTAGCAAACACTCAGCAAGCGCTAATCAAATGCAAGCGCTCACAAAAGCGCTTATAGTGTGGATCTGAATTGAAACCATGGATTTCGGTAAATTACCGAACTTCTACCGCACCTGTGAATATCTTCATGAATTAGGGAAAAAAAAAAGTCTAAAATACCAAATGCGGTATTTTTTCTCGACTTTTTTTTTTCTTAACAGCCTTTGATGAATTGAAGCCACTGTGTGTGTGAGTGTATTTCTACTGATTGGTCAGTGTAGTGGTGTACAGCGTGTATGGATTTCTGGGAAGGCCACCAAGGTCCAGGCCTTGGGCGGCAGCTGGCTAAGGGGTGGCTGGACATGGAAGAGGGATTGCCATATATGGAAGAAGAGGCTGCAAATGGAATACAGAGGTTGGAAATAAGGAGCAACACAGGGAAATAGGGAGCTGCTGCCCAAAGTATCTGTATAGAGCTGATGGAGGCTGTTGTACATTAATGTTAGACATGGGAGGGGGGGGGGGGGGCTGCACCAGGATTAGGAGGGGGCTGCTGTACATAATTGGTAGACATGGGAGAGAGGAGGGGGGCTGCACCAGGATTAGAAGGGGCTGTTGTACATAATTGGTAGACATGGGAGGGGGGGGGGCTGCACAAGGATTAGGAGGGGGCTGCTGTACATAATTGGTAGACATGGGAGGGGCTGCACAAGGATTAGGAGGGGGCTGCTACACATGGAAGGGGAGCCAAAAGAGAGTTGGCCCAGGGGCAGAAAAAGTATAAATCCAGCCTTGGAGGAGGTGCGTCACTGCATTGTCCTTTAAATCCTTAATCCAGGCTGCTTTCTTTTATTCATTTTTGAATCACAACCATATATTCTTGACTATAAACATACTTAAGTACGATTTGGAAATTCGATTGATTTTCCATAATCCATTCTTAATTTTGCGATGATTTTAGCAGTTAATAGCAAAGCCCCCATACTTGCTATCGTCCCCAAAATTGTTAAGTATATTAAGAGGAATGGTAAGACCTTGTAAAAAGACCTTGTAGTTTTTGAGAAATGAACTCTGACTTGCAATGACTATTCCCCTAAACATATCTAGCAATTTTGGTGACAATAGTATGTATGGGGGCTTTGATATTGACTGCTCAAGTCAGTACGAAGTTAGACGAAGATTATGCGCAATCGAAATATTACAGATCCTGATTACGTTTACAAAAGAAACTAATTAAGATTTTTTTCTGAACTTTTGCATTACGATTTTGCATTGTAATTGCATTTTATGAAGCGAAATTACAGTTATGCGAAATTCTAAGATGCCACCGCAGAGGCTGCTTCGGGACACACGGCTCCTGGAACTTTCACGTTTTTAGTGAATTTTAAATAGTTTTTTAGTAGTTTTTTTTTGTTTGTTTTTGTTTAGCTCCTTAATTAGTTTTTAGTCACATTTCTGTGTTTGTCCTTGTGTTAACCTTCCTGGCGGTAAGCCCGAGCTGAGCTCGGGCTATGCCGCGCAGGAGGATTTCTCAGGCCCTGCTGGGCCGATTCGCATAATTTTTATTTGCAACACGCAGCTAGCACTTTCCTAGCTGCGTGTGCATTCCGATCGCCATCGCCGCCGCCACCCGCCGATTAGCCGCCGATCGCCGCGGCGCCCCCCCCAGACCCCGTGCGCTGCCTGGCCAATCAGTGCCAGGCAGCGCTGAGGGGTGGATCGGGACTCCCTTTGACGTCACGACGTCGATGACATCATCCTGCCCCGTCGCTTCAGGAAATCCCGTTCTTTGAATGGGATTTCCTGATCAAAGATCGCCAGAGGCGATCGAAGAGGGTGGGGGGATGCCGCTGCACAGCGGCTATCATGTAGTGAGCCCTAGGCTTGCTACATGATTTAAAAAAAAAAAAAAAAAAACATTAAAAAAGACTGCTGCGCTCCCCCTGGCGGTTTCTAATAGACTGCCAGAAGGGTTAAAGGAGTGGTCCAAGCTAAAAGAAAAATCAAAATCCACTTACCTGGGGCTTCCTCCAGCCCCTGGCAGCCGTCCTGTGCCCTCGCCGCAGCTCCGCTCACTGCCGGTGTCCTCCGCTGAAGAAGCCGACCTCACCAGGTCAGCTTCCGGGTCAGCTTCTTGTTGCGCTCCGCGTGGTCTAGCCGGTAGCGAATCTTCAGGAAGCTGGGATTCGTTCTGTATGGCTGAATAGTAGGTGTAGCCGAAAAAATAAATGACTTTTAGAAGTCCTCAGGCTAGCAGCCTGCCTCCTGTCGGTGTTTAAAATGGAGGACTGGGGAGGAGTCCCTGTCAAGTTCTTTTGAATTACCCACATTTTTGGGTGCGGTCTCAGGTTCAGCCCAGGGGCTGGACAGGGTGCGGTTAACCTTCTAGGTGGGACGTTTGTGTCCACAAAATATGACATTTTTCACATTTCAGGGCACGCTTCCCGCACACAAATAACAACCACAGATTCATATTCCTCAGAATATGACAATTCTTATGACATCAAACTCGGTTGGCATCACATGTTGTGGCACCAAGCAGCTGAATAACTTGGTGGCTGGGTATGTCAGTGCCACCAATTTAATATTAAAATATTCACCAGATTCGGACCAACGGAATGATATAATTGTCATACCTCTCATATAAATGGTATTCCTTAATCAAGCTGAAATCATATACTCCATGTATTGTCAATGTTGGTTTGAATGGCTCCATCATGTCTACCAGAGACCAAATTCTGAATAGGCCCCCTGCTGTGGGCTTCCTGCATTCTAAAGTAGTTTAGGCCAAATTGTACTGAATCATACACTCCTTAAGCCCCATCTACACCATGCTACATTGTAGCGATCCGGCGGCTCAATTAGCCGCCGGATCGCCTCTTCCGCGTGCCCGCCGCGTCCCCGCTCGCCGCGCGTGCGCCGCATTCGATTCCCCGCTCGTGCCCGCTCGTCCCCGCCGGCGCCGCTTATCTCCCGCACGATTCCCTGCCATTGTCCCCTCGCGGGGATCGAGCAGGGAATCGGCGGTGCGGAGATCCGTCCTGTCGGATCTTATCAATCGAGCCGCATCAGCGGCTCGATTGATAAGGAGCATCACGGCCGCATCTACTCGTGTAGATGCGGCTTTAGATTAGCAGCAGATAGATCATCAGATAGATTTCTGATCTATCTAATGTGTTTAGGAACATTTTTTATGATATGTTTATGTTTAGGAACTATTTTTACTAGGAACAGATTTACAATAGATTTCAGTATGAAATCTATTGAAAATCGATCTGATGGCATTTTTTTGCCAACAGATTTCCATTAGGGCCAATGCAAAATGATAAGCAATCTCAACAGATAGACCTAGATTTTCCAGCCTGCCAGATCGATTGAAATTGGCCGCAAAACAGTCGATTGGTCAATCGATTTGCAATCGACCAATTTTGATCGATCAATCAGCCAAAAATCGGCTGAGTGTATGGGCCCCTTTAGCTGTGACCTGCCTGTGAAGGGAAACCTTTGCTAATTAAACAAACATTGGGACAGTCAGAGACAAAAAGGGACTTCATGAAAAGAAAGCTTTGCTGCAGCTGAAATGCCAGATTCCCAAAGGAAGACCCCCAAGGCTGCAGTCTGCTAGGACCTAAACATACAATTTTGATCCGGTCCACTAATGACAATCGGTGCAGAAAACCGACTGCGATTGTGTTTTCTCACGGCTCTTCCATGACGGTGGGGGGGGGGAGGTGAAGATGTCAGTCAGCTGCTTTCTGGAAAATGCGAGTAAAGACCACATATTGATTTATTTCTACTGCTGAGAGATATCTACTACACTATCACTGGCTTTGCTTGTTCCGTGGTTCCTCCAGACTTTTCCAAGACTAGAAACTTGCTGTTCCTTATCATAGTCAAGGCTACAGGTGTCCTGGGAGTATTTAGTTATACAGACATGAAACACGAGTTGAGCAGTCACTGCACAGGCCATCTCCCAGCGATGTGATGCAGATAAGCGATTAGTCTGCTCTCCGGGCTTTGCTGACGTCTCTGCAGACGCACTGCTGTGTTTATTATTGCTGTAGACATTTCCACGCACGTTTTTACACACTGATGATGAGTAAACATGGGTGGATTCAGGACATGGAGTGTCAGCAGCATCCCCCCTCCCTCCTGTGTTTATTAAACCGCACAGGAAAGCATCAGACGGCGATTACAGGGGGCTGAGTATTCAGCGGGGAGATACACAGAAGTAGTGGCAATATGGAGAAGCCAGAGGACCAGATACAAGTGAATGAGCCGATTATTACTGCAAATATAAATTTTACTGCTATGTAAATAAATCTGCCATATTTTGCCCGCAGTGCCATTTCAAGAGAATCTGTAGTGATAAGTATATGGAGGCCGCTATCTATTTATATTTTTTTTCCCAAAATGATGGCTTTAGTAGTGTCTAAGTCACACCTGGAACAAGCATGCAGCCACTGGAGTCACACCTGGACCCAGCATGCAGCCACTGGAGTCACACCTGGAACCAGCATGCAGCCAATGGGGTCACACCTGGAACAAGCATGCAGTCAGCTAAGTCACACCTGGAACCAGCATGCACGTAGTGGAGTCACACCAGAAACAAGCATGCAGCCAATGGGGTCACACCTGGAACAAGCATGCAGCCAGCTAAGTCACACCTGGAACCAGCATGCAGCCAGCGGGGTCACACCTGGAACAAGCATGCAGCCACTGGAGTCACACCTGGAACAAGCATGCAGTCAGTGGAGTCACACCTGGAACAAGCATGCAGCCAGCGGAGTCAAACCTGGAACAAGCATGCAGCCAGCGGAGTCAAACCTGGAACAAGCATGCAGCCAGCGGAGTCACACCTGGAACAAGCATGCAGCCAGCGGAGTCACACCTGGAACAAGCATGCAGCCAGCGGAGTCACACCTAGAACTAGCATGCAGCCAGTGGAGTCACACCTGAACAAGCATGCAGCCAGAGGAGTCACACCTGGAACAAGCATGCAGCCAGCAGAGTCACACCTGGAACAAGCATGCAGCCAGCAGAGTCACACCTGGAACAAGCATGCAGCCAGCGGAGTCACACGTGGAACAAGCATGAAGCCAGCGGAGTCACACCTGGAACAAACATGCCGCCAGCAGAGTCATACCTGGAACAAGCATGCAGCCAGCGGAGTCACACCTGGAACAAGCATGCAGCCAGTGGAGTCACACCTGGAACAAGCATGCAGCTAGTGGAGTCACACCTGGAACAAGCATGCAGCCAGTGGAGTGACACGTGGAACAAGCATGCAGCCAGTGGAGTCACACCTGGAACAAGCATGCCGCCAGCAGAGTCACACCTGGAACAAGCATGCAGCCAGTGGAGTCACACCTGGAACAAGCACGCAGCCAGCGGAGTCACACCTGGAACAAGCATGCCGCCAGCGGAGTCACACTTGGAACCAGCATGCCGCCAGCGGAGGCACACCTGGAACCAGCATGCAGCCAGCAGAGTCACACCTGGAACAAGCATGCAGCCAGCAGAGTCACACCTGGAACAAGCATGCAGCCAGCAGAGTCACACCTGGAACCAGCATGCAGCCAGTGGAGTCACACCTGGAACAAGCATGCAGCCAGCAGAGTCACACCTGGAACAAGCATGCAGCCAGCAGAGTCACACCTGGAACCAGCATGCAAGTAGTGGAGTCACACCTGGAATCAGCATGCAGCCAGTAGGGTCACACCTGGAACAAGCATGCAAGTAGTGGAGTCACACCTGGAACAAGCATGCAGCCAGCGGAGTCACACCTGGAATAAGCATGCAGCCAGTGCAGTCACACCTGGAATAAGCATGCAGTCAGCGGAGTCACACCTGAAACAAGCATGCAGCCAGTGGAGTCACACCTGGAACAAGCATGCAGCCAGCGGAGTCACGCCTGGAACAAGCATGCAGCCAGTAGAGTCACACCTGGAACAAGCATGCAGCCAGCAAAGTCACACCTGGAACAAGCATGCAGCCAGCGGAGTCACACCTGGAACAAGCATGCAGCCAGCGAAGTCACACCTGGAACAAGCATGCAGCCAGCGGAGTCACACCTGGAACAAGTATGCAGCCAGCAGAGTCACACGTGGAACAAGCATGCAGCCAGCGGAGTCACACCTGGGACAAGCATGCCGCCAGTGGAGTTACACCTGGAACCAGCATGCAGTCAGTGGAGTTACACCTGGAACAAGCATGCAGCCAGCGGAGTCACACCTGGAACAAGCATGCAGCCAGTGGAGTTACACCTGGAACCAGCATGCAGCCAGCGGAGTCACACCTGGAACAAGCATGCAGCCAGCGGAGCCACACCTGAAATAAGCATGCAGCCAGTGGAGTTACACCTGGAACAAGCATGCAGCCAGCGGAGCCACACCTGGAACAAGCATGCAGCCAGCGGAGTCACACCTGGAACAAGCATGCAGCCAGTGGAGTTACACCTGGAACCAGCATGCAGCCAGTGGAGTTACACTTGGAACAAGCATGCAGCCAGTGGAGTTACACCTGGAACCAGCATGCAGTCAGTGGAGTTACACCTGGAACCAGCATGCAGCCAGTGGAGTTACACCTGGAACCAGCATGCAGTCAGTGGAGTTACACCTGGAACAAGCATGCAGCCAGCGGAGTCACACCTGGAACAAGCATGCAGCCAGCGGAGCCACACCTGGAACAAGCATGCAGCCAGCGGAGTCACACCTGGAACAAGCATGCAGCCAGTGGAGTTACACCTGGAACCAGCATGCAGCCAGCGGAGCCACACCTGGAACAAGCATGCAGCCAGTGGAGTTACACCTGGAACCAGCATGCAGTCAGTGGAGTTACACCTGGAACAAGCATGCAGCCAGCGGAGTCACACCTGGAACAAGCATGCAGCCAGCGGAGCCACACCTGGAACAAGCATGCAGCCAGCGGAGTCACACCTGGAACAAGCATGCAGCCAGCGGAGTCACACCTGGAACAAGCATGCAGTCAGCGGAGTCACACCTGGAACAAGCATGCAGCCAGCGGAGTCACATCTGGAACAAGCATGCAGTCAGCGGAGCACACCTGGAACAAGCATGCAGCCAGTGGAGTTACACCTGGAACAAGCATGCAGCCAGCAGAGCCACACCTGGAACAAGCATGCAGCCAGCGGAGTCACACCTGGAACAAGCATGCAGCCAGTGGAGTTACACCTGGAACCAGCATGCAGCCAGCGGAGCCACACCTGGAACAAGCATGCAGCCAGTGGAGTTACACCTGGAACCAGCATGCAGTCAGTGGAGTTACACCTGGAACAAGCATGCAGCCAGCGGAGTCAAACCTGGAACAAGCATGCAGCCAGCGGAGTCAAACTTGGAACAAGCATGCAGCCAGCGGAGTCACACCTGGAACAAGCATGCAGCCAGCGGAGTCACACCTGGAACAAGCATGCAGCCAGCGGAGTCACACCTAGAACAAGCATGCAGCCAGTGGAGTCACACCTGGAACAAGCATGCAGCCAGCGGAGCACACCTGGAACAAGCATGCAGCCAGAGGAGTTACACCTGGAACAAGCATGCAGCCAGCGGAGCCACACCTGGAACAAGCATGCAGCCAGCCGAGACACACCTGGAACAAGCATGCAGCCAGCGGAGTCACACCTGGAACAAGCATGCAGCCAGCGGAGCCACACCTGGAACAAGCATCCAGCCAGCGGAGTCACACCTGGAACAAGCATGCAGCCAGCGGAGTCACACCTGGAACAAGCATGCAGCCAGCGGAGTCACACCTGGAACAAGCATCCAGCCAGTGGAGTCACACCTGGAACAAGCATGCAGCCAGCGGAGTCACACCTGGAATAAGCATGCAGCCAGTGCAGTCACACCTGGAATAAGCATGCAGTCAGCGGAGTCACACCTGAAACAAGCAAGCAGGCAGCGGAGTCACACCTGGAACAAGCATGCAGTCAGCGGAGTCACACCTGGGACAAGCATGCAGCCAGTGGAGTCACACCATGCACAGGCATGCAGCCAGTAGAGTCACACCTGGAACAAGCATGCAGCCAGCAAAGTCACACCTGGAACAAGCATGCAGCCAGCGGAGTCACACCTGGAACAAGCATGCAGCCAGCGGAGTCACACCTGGAACAAGCATGCAGCCAGCGGAGTCACACCTGGAACAAGTATGCAGCCAGCAGAGTCACACGTGGAACAAGCATGCAGCCAGCGGAGTCACACCTGGGACAAGCATGCCGCCAGTGGAGTTACACCTGGAACCAGCATGCAGTCAGTGGAGTTACACCTGGAACAAGCATGCAGCCAGCGGAGTCACACCTGGAACAAGCATGCAGCCAGTGGAGTTACACCTGGAACCAGCATGCAGCCAGCGGAGTCACACCTGGAACAAGCATGCAGCCAGCGGAGCCACACCTGAAATAAGCATGCAGCCAGTGGAGTTACACCTGGAACAAGCATGCAGCCAGCGGAGCCACACCTGGAACAAGCATGCAGCCAGCAAAGTCACACCTGGAACAAGCATGCAGCCAGCGGAGTCACACCTGGAACAAGCATGCAGCCAGCGGAGTCACACCTGGAACAAGCATGCAGCCAGCGGAGTCACACCTGGAACAAGTATGCAGCCAGCAGAGTCACACGTGGAACAAGCATGCAGCCAGCGGAGTCACACCTGGGACAAGCATGCCGCCAGTGGAGTTACACCTGGAACCAGCATGCAGTCAGTGGAGTTACACCTGGAACAAGCATGCAGCCAGCGGAGTCACACCTGGAACAAGCATGCAGCCAGTGGAGTTACACCTGGAACCAGCATGCAGCCAGCGGAGTCACACCTGGAACAAGCATGCAGCCAGCGGAGCCACACCTGAAATAAGCATGCAGCCAGTGGAGTTACACCTGGAACAAGCATGCAGCCAGCGGAGCCACACCTGGAACAAGCATGCAGCCAGCGGAGTCCCACCTGGAACAAGCATGCAGCCAGTGGAGTTACACCTGGAACCAGCATGCAGCCAGTGGAGTTACACTTGGAACAAGCATGCAGCCAGTGGAGTTACACCTGGAACCAGCATGCAGTCAGTGGAGTTACACCTGGAACCAGCATGCAGCCAGTGGAGTTACACCTGGAACCAGCATGCAGTCAGTGGAGTTACACCTGGAACAAGCATGCAGCCAGCGGAGTCACACCTGGAACAAGCATGCAGCCAGCGGAGCCACACCTGGAACAAGCATGCAGCCAGCGGAGTCACACCTGGAACAAGCATGCAGCCAGTGGAGTTACACCTGGAACCAGCATGCAGCCAGCGGAGCCACACCTGGAACAAGCATGCAGCCAGTGGAGTTACACCTGGAACCAGCATGCAGTCAGTGGAGTTACACCTGGAACAAGCATGCAGCCAGCGGAGTCACACCTGGAACAAGCATGCAGCCAGCGGAGCCACACCTGGAACAAGCATGCAGCCAGCGGAGTCACACCTGGAACAAGCATGCAGCCAGCGGAGTCACACCTGGAACAAGCATGCAGTCAGCAGAGTCACACCTGGAACAAGCATGCAGCCAGCGGAGTCACATCTGGAACAAGCATGCAGCCAGCGGAGCACACCTGGAACAAGCATGCAGCCAGTGGAGTTACACCTGGAACAAGCATGCAGCCAGCAGAGCCACACCTGGAACAAGCATGCAGCCAGCGGAGTCACACCTGGAACAAGCATGCAGCCAGTGGAGTTACACCTGGAACCAGCATGCAGCCAGCGGAGCCACACCTGGAACAAGCATGCAGCCAGTGGAGTTACACCTGGAACCAGCATGCAGTCAGTGGAGTTACACCTGGAACAAGCATGCAGCCAGCGGAGCCACACCTGGAACAAGCATGCAGCCAGCGGAGTCACACCTGGAACAAGCATGCAGGCAGCGGAGTCACACCTGGAACAAGCATGCAGCCAGCGGAGTCACACCTGGAACAAGCATGCAGCCAGCGGAGTCACACCTGGAACAAGCATGCAGCCAGCGGAGTCACACCTGGAACAAGCATGCAGCCAGCGGAGCACACCTGGAACAAGCATGCAGCCAGAGGAGTTACACCTGGAACAAGCATGCAGCCAGCGGAGCCACACCTGGAACAAGCATGCAGCCAGCCGAGACACACCTGGAACAAGCATGCAGCCAGCGGAGTCACACCTGGAACAAGCATGCAGCCAGCGGAGCCACACCTGGAACAAGCATCCAGCCAGTGGAGTCACACCTGGAACAAGCATGCAGCCAGCGGAGTCACACCTGGAACAAGCATCCAGCCAGTGGAGTCACACCTGGAACAAGCATGCAGCCAGCGGAGCACACCTGGAACAAGCATGCAGCCAGTGGAGTCACACCTGGAACAAGCATGCCGCCAGCGGAGTTACACCTAAAACAAGCATGCAGTCTGTGGAGTTACACCTGGAACCAGCCACAGGCTGGGACATAGAAACAGATCCCCCGGAACGCAGACTGATCCGTTGTTTTTCTTAGTAAAGATGGACTCTATTTTTAACATTGGTATCCGTGGCTCCGGTTTTGATCCGGGCCAAAAACCAGATCCACGGAAATGTTTTCAGAACAAGTGTGCACCTTCTCTCACGCCCTGAGGAGAAAAGCTGAGGATGGGAAATCTCATGGCTGAAGACCCCGAGAGGTGACAAAGTCCAGCAGGTGTCTCAGGTCCTCACTGAAATGTCACTGTTAGATGCACAGTGTTATCAAACAAAAGACACTTCACATCACTCACAAACCTCACAAGTCACAACTACTCATCAGAGTGGGCCTGAACGCTTGCACAAGATAGAAGAAACACAGAGAAATCCACCCTGTGGCCCACATGCAATTACTGTATTTTTTGGACTATAAGACTCACTTTTCCTCCCCTAAAAGTGGGGAAAAAGTCACTGCGTCTTATAGTCCAAATGCAGGGAGTTCCTGACTTGTGAACGCCTGCCAATACTAACCTCCAACCCACCGCAATGTCGGGGACTCCCTGTACTGTGCCCATGCAGAGGGGGACAAACAGAGCACACAGGGGGACACAAACAGGCATAGAGGAGGACAGTGGGGGGACACAAGAAGTACAAAGGGGGCATAATCCACAAGATGCCCCTTCACCAAGTTTAGTATATATTTTTTACCCTGGTTTTTGTTCCCCAGCCCTGTCCTCAAGGCCCACCACCAGTACACGTTTTGCTGGAGACCACACACATGTACAGGTGGGGTAATTAGTGTCTCAGCAGAGCTGATTAACTACCGCTGTGATGTCCACAAAACATGCACTGTTGGTGGGCCCCCGAGAACAGGGTTGGGGAATACTGCGAGTGTAAACCCTGGTGCATCCTATGGTCCGGAGCGTCTTATAGTCCGAAAAATACGGTAACTTTTTCTCCTGACTATTTTCTTAACTTCTTGTCAATAAAATGCATTTTAAGGCACCAGAAAGCAAGAAAATAATTTTAATAGTACTTTCTCACCAACTTTTTGGTACTTTTTTAGTTGACGTGCAGGAAAGTTACTTTGGATTGAAGATGAAGAAGATGAAATTTCTCTTTGGAAAAAACGCAGGTGAAAAAAAAGTGAATTGCATGTTATGGCCCTGTATGTATTTAGAGAGTTTAGCCTGTCTAATTCTCCCACATCTGTGACTAATCACAAGTTGTCATTTGATCTCTTCAGCTGTGTCAGCTCAGGAATTTCCTCTGCCTCGTCAGAGCTGCTAATTGGTAAACATGGGAAATTAACAATATGTCTGCTTCCATGAAAGTAGGAAGTAGACACACTGCAGATTTATATCAATTGTAACAAAGAAGTGTATTTTCTTATAAGGTTATTATGCTGTTGCTTATCTTTTAGAGCAGAGGGGAAGTTCTGAGTAGTTCAGGTCCTCTTTAATGTAATTTAGTATATCCCCTGTGTAGAGCATACTGGATAAAGGTTGGGTTTATATACAGTGATGTATGTTTCCGTGTTGTGCAGCGACAGTATAGGGAGTGTCTTATCTCACATACTATAATACTATATTGATAGCTGGTGACATCACTCCAACCCCAGCGCTGCTGTCAGCAGGATAATTATAACCCGGAGTGACGTATGTGACCGAGAGACAATCCGATCACCTCACTTCCTGGTATGTAAAGTAACGCACAGAATAGATGTGTAATATTAGACTAATGTAACGTGTGATATACAAACCCACAGCAATGTACAGTGATACACCCAGATCTACAGCACTGCACAGTGTGACACCCAGATCTATAGCATTGTACAGTGATACACCCAGATCTATAGCACTGCACAGTGTGACACCCAGATCTATAGCATTGTACAGTGATACACCCAGATCTATAGCACTGCACAGTGTGACACCCAGATCTATAGCACTGCACAGTGTGACACCCAGATCTATAGCACTGCACAGTGTGACACCCAGATCTATAGCACTGCACAGTGTGACACCCAGATCTATAGCACTGCACAGTGTGACACCCAGATCTATAGCACTGCACAGTGTGACACCCAGATCTATAGCACTGCACAGTGTGACACCCAGATCTATAGCACTGCACAGTGTGACACCCAGATCTATAGCACTGCACAGTGTGACACCCAGATCTATAGCACAGCACAGTGTGACACCCAGATCTATAGCACTGCACAGTGTGACACCCAGATCTATAGCAGTGCACAGTGTGACACCCAGATCTATAGCAGTGCACAGTGTGACACCCAGATCTATAGCACTGCACAGTGTGACACCCAGATCTATAGCAGTGCACAGTGTGACACCCAGATCTATAGCACTGCACAGTGTGACACCAGATCTATAGCACTGCACAGTGTGACACCCAGATCTATAGCACTGCACAGTGTGACACCCAGATCTATAGCACAGCACAGTGTGACACCCAGATCTATAGCACTGCACAGTGTGACACCCAGATCTATAGCAGTGCACAGTGTGACACCCAGATCTATAGCAGTGCACAGTGTGACACCCAGATCTATAGCACTGCACAGTGTGACACCCAGATCTATAGCACTGCACAGTGTGACACCAAGATCTATAGCACTGCACAGTGTGACACCCAGATCTATAGCACTGCACAGCGTGACACCCAGATCTATAGCACTGCGCAGTGTGACACCCAGATCTATAGCACTGCACAGCGTGACACCCAGATCTATAGCACTGCACAGCGTGACACCCAGATCTATAGCACTGCACAGTGTGACACCCAGATCTATAGCACTGCACAGTGTGACACCCAGATCTATAGCACTGCACAGTGTGACACCCAGATCTATAGCACTGCACAGTGTGACACCCAGATCTATAGCACTGCACGGTGTGCGTAGTGCTATAGATCTGGCTGCACAGCGTGACACCCAGATCTATAGCACTGCACAGTGTGACACCCAGATCTATAGCACTGCGCAGTGTGACACCGAGATCTATAGCACTGCGCAGTGTGACACCGAGATCTACAGCACTGCGCAGTGTGACACCTACATCTACAGCACTGCGCAGTATGACACCAGATCTATAGCACTGCACAGTGTGACACCCAGATCTATAGCACTGCGCAGTGTGACACCCAGATCTATAGCACTGCGCAGTGTGACACCCAGATCTATAGCACTGCGCAGTATGACACCCAGATCTATAGCACTGCGCAGTGTGACACCCAGATCTATAGCACTGCACAGTGTGACACCCAGATCTATAGCACTGCGCAGTGTGACACCCAGATCTACAGCACTGTGCAGTGTGACACCCAGATCTATAGCACTGCGCAGTGTGACACCAGATCTATAGCACTGCGCAGTGTGACACCCAGATCTATAGCACTGCGCGGTGTGACACCCAGATCTATAGCACTGCACGGTGTGACACCCAGATCTATAGCACTGCACAGTGTGACACCCAGATCTATAGCACTGCACAGCGTGACACCCAGATCTACAGCACTGCGCAGTGTGACACCCAGATCTATAGCACTGCGCAGTGTGACACCCAGATCTATAGCACAGCACAGTGTGACACAAGATCTATAGCACTGCACAGCGTGACACCCAGATCTATAGCACTGTGCAGTGTGACACCCAGATCTATAGCACTGCGCAGTGTGACACCCAGATCTACAGCACTGCGCAGTGTGACACCCAGATCTATAGCACTGCACAGTGTGACACCCAGATCTATAGCACTGCGCAGTGTGACACCCAGATCTATAGCACTGCGCAGTGTGACACCCAGATCTATAGCACTGCGCAGTGTGACACCCAGATCTATAGCACTGCGCAGTATGACACCCAGATCTATAGCACTGCGCAGTGATACACCCAGATCTATAGCACTGCGCAGTGTGACACCCAGATCTACAGCACTGCCCAGTGTGACACCCAGATCTATAGCACTGCACAGTGTGACACCCAGATCTATAGCACTGCACAGCGTGACACCCAGATCTACAGCACTGCGCAGTGTGACCCCAGATCTATAGCACTGCGCAGTGTGACCCCAGATCTATAGCACTGCGCGGTGTGACACCCAGATCTATAGCACTGCACAGTGTGACACCCAGATCTATAGCACTGCGCAGCGTGACACCCAGATCTACAGCACTGCGCAGTGTGACACCCAGATCTATAGCACTGCACAGTGTGACACCCAGATCTATAGCACTGCATGGTGTGACACCCAGATCTATAGCACTGCATGGTGTGACACCTTCTCAGTGACAGCTCTGAAATCTCTCTGTGACAGCTCAGTCTTGTATCTTTCGCTCTCTCTCTGTGATGGATTAGTTGTGTAGCAGTCTCTTTGTGACAGTTGTGACTCTCTGTGATTAGCTGTGTTGTAGTCTCTGTGTGACAGTTGTGTATCTCTCTCTGTGATAGATTAGTTGAGTCTCTCACTCTCATCCATTCAGCGCTCTCTCTCACCTGAGCTGGGGTGGTGTTGCTCTCTCCTCCTCCTCCGGCTGTCTCGGTGGGCTGCATGTCGGCCCCCGGGGTCTCTGCCCCCTGCAGCCCCTCACTCCAGGGTTCGGGGGGCATCTTCCTCTGTCACTCTGGCCCTACCAGCAGGAATCCACAAGAGACAGTCAGTGTGGTTACGAGACATCCTCCCTCCTCTCTTACATTACAAATATGATCCTTACCTGGAGCCAGGTGTGCTGGGCTCCTCCCCCCCTCCTTCCGTGTCATCGCTCTGTCCCCATGGCGACCAGACCTGCCCCAACCTGCGGTGTCTTTCACAAAGCAGTTCTGCAGCCCAGCTTGTGGAGGGTTAACCTGTCAGACAGGATCTTGCCAGACTGACTGGGGGGGACTGAGACCTCAGATCACCAGGGTGCGCCCCC
This sequence comes from Hyperolius riggenbachi, assembly GCF_040937935.1. Classification (NCBI taxonomy): domain Eukaryota; kingdom Metazoa; phylum Chordata; class Amphibia; order Anura; family Hyperoliidae; genus Hyperolius; species Hyperolius riggenbachi. Next base: position 15,808,181 of record NC_090647.1, on the reverse strand, counting down.
CGGGGCCCGCAACATGTCTGTAATATTCCACTCATTGATCCGTACACTGCTGTGTACAGTGCTGGACATGAGTGTAGTCAATAGTGCATGACTTGGCTGGGATCTCCCCGCCCGGGGCTGTACACAGAGGGCGAGGCCTGACTCGCTGCAAAACATCAGCAATCCAGCAACACTGCACTAGAGAGCCTAAATACCTCCAACCAGGTGGATAAACCAGTATACCGCCTGCACCTGGGTCATATCAGAACATAGAGAAGACCAGGGACAGATACTGTCACGAGCCGTATCTATGGCGACAGCTGATCTGTGAAGGGGAACGTCACTGTCACTGTGACAAATTCAGTTCATATCTTTGGACTGCAAAGCGTAACGGCAAATAGAGAGTTTGTCAGATGCTTCCGACTCGCATGCAAATTGACTGCCAACCCGATCAATCACTATTCAATTACAATTTGATTGGAAAGTGATCGATTTCTGCTAAACATGGCAAGTCTAAGGGCCCTTTTCCACTATCAGCGTTTGCGATGCTGAATTGGAAAAAACCGCAAATTGTTAGCAATTTTTACATCGCTAGGGTTTGCTAAATAACCTAGGAATCGCGGTAGGTATTTTCCACTACCGCAATTTGATTTTTACAAAAAAATATTTTTTTGCTCCGCGGAGTGATTTTTACCGCGATTTTGCTTTGGAATGCATTGCATATCAAAATTGAAATCGCAGAAAAAAATAAAAGGACTTGTGCAATCGCTAAACTTAGCAAAATTCTACTACTGCATTTTGATAGTAAAATATCGGTAATATTTACCAATATTTTACTATTGCTAAAACTAACCCTACTCTCACACAGAACCCTCCCTAACCCTAAGACCCCCCCCCCCCCCTCTTCCTGGTCATACCTAACCCTAATGCTAGGTACACACTATACAATTTTCTGTCAGATAGATGGTTCGATAGATAATTTCTGTCATGCTCTATCTTATTTTTGATTGTTTTTCTGGTCGATTTCTCATAGACGTGAATGGAAATCGATAGGATAGGAAATCGATTGGAAAAGCGAACAGAAAATTGGACAGAAATTGTATGGTGTGTACCTAGTATAAGACCCTCCCTGGTGGTGCCTAAACGTAAATCCCACTCCTAAATCTAACCCCCGCCCCCTTTTTTTGCAAAGTCGCAATATGCGGTTATGAAGGTAAATTTCGGCACCCGGCGGCAACAGATTAGCGGCAACAGGGGGCAATTTCTGCAGACAGGTTTGCGGAAAGAAAAAATTGGCTTGCGTATACATCTTTCTTTCCACAAGCCTTGCGGGAAAAAGGGTACTTGCGGAAAACTAAAAGTTATCTGCAAGCCAATTTTTTTTCCCGCAAGTTGGTCTGAGAAATGACCCCCTCTTGCCGCTAATCAGACACTTCCGGGCGCCAAAATGTACATATTGCGGCTACTCTAAAAGCCACGATTTGCAGCAAAGAAGGTAAAATTTGGTGCCCTGAGATGCCTGCTAGTGGCTGCCGCCGTACGCCCCAAATTTCCCTATAATGCCGCAAAATGCGGCTTTTATTATAGGCACCAATGGAGGCGCTATTTTCACGTAACGGCTCCGGCACCATTTTTCCTGCTTCCGGACGGCCCCCTCTCGAACTGCTAGGTTTCCAATAGGCTCTAGTAAACTACGCCCACACTATTTGGCCAAGCACAACGCATTGGCCTCTATTCATAATTATCAGTGAGGGTCACACTGTAGTCACTTCCTGTCAGGACTGAGTCAGCCACTTACATACCTGATATTTAACGCTTTCAGGCAGACAAAAAAAGGAACACAGCCTAGTTATTTGTGTGCTAGGCACAGTACATACACATGTCTATCTCATCATCTCACATGTCACTTCGGGTATCCTTTAAATGGAGTCTGGAGCTGTGAGTGCTGTGTTTGCTAGCCTTTAAAAAAAATTGTCAATTTTTTTATGCCACTTTTTTTTCCACATGGTTTCCGCATTACTACCTGATTACGCATGTTTCCACATTTTTTTACGCATTATTCCCGCATGTGGAAAACTTTTAGTGAATGTGGAAAAAATGCGGAAATGAACACTGCCGAAAATATAGCGGTAAATCCCTTAGGCCTCTTTCACAGTGCTTCGTTAAAGTCGCACGTTAGAAAATATTTCAACGCAGACTAACGCACAGCAATACTAAGTCTGTGCGACACTCACAGGGCACACGTTGTGTTTGTGTGTAACGTGTAGCGTTATTAGAAAGTGCAGCATGCTGTGCGTTATACACGTTATTAGCTGCGTTAGACTGTTTGCACATGCTCAGTAATGACCTGGAAATATACTTTTCATTGCCTGTATGCCTACTGTATGCGACGATAGCAGGGCATTAAGCTGCGTTGCAACTTTTTGGGTGCATTGTGTTGTAATTTGCGTTGTGACTTTAACGTCGCATCAAAATGCAACAATCTACTGTGAAAGAGGCCTTAGCGCTTGTGTGATTGTGGATAGAGGCTAATACGTTACCGCATTTGGTAACCAAACGTTGCAGAATTATGGACTCAAGTATGACTATGTCCACATTTACAATATTTTTCTCTTGAAATGACCATTTGTGGAGAAAAGTCATAAAAGTGCGGTAACATGTCGGTAAAAAAAGAAAAGTGTTATTATTTTAGAGGTAAATTCCGCAAAAAATGAAATTCATAATGAAAATAAGAGCTCATTGTTCCATCCTTAAAGAGAACCCCAGGTGTGTAATGTTATCTGCATACAGAGGCTGGATCTGCCTATACAGCCCAGCCTCTGTTGCTATCCCAAACCCCACTAAGGTCCTCCTGCACTCTGCAATCCCTCATAAATCACAGCCGTGTTGTGAGGCTGTTTACATCTGTAGTGTCAGTCTCAGCTGCTCCCCCGCCTCCTGCATAGCTCCGGTCCCTGCCTCCGTCCCTTCCCTCCAATCAGCAGGGAGGGAAGGGATGCAGGCGGGGACTGGAGTTGTGCAGGAGGCGGGGAGAGCAGCAGACTGACACTATAGAGATAAACACAGCCAGCTCTGACAAGCTGTTTGTCAGCAGCGTGGCTGTGATTTATGAGGGATTGCAGAGTGCAGGGGGACCTTAGGGGGGTTTGGGATAGCAACAGAGGCTGGGCTTTATATGCAGATCCAGCCTCTGTATGCAGATCACATTCTTCAAACCCACCTCGGGTTCTCTTTAACCACTTCACCACTGAGGGGTTTTACCCCTTGAACACCAGAGCAATTTTCACCTTTCAGCGCTCCTTCCATTCATTCGTCTATAACTTTATTATTTCTTATCCCAATGAAATGAACTATATCTTGTTTTTTTCGCCACCAATTAGGCTTTCTTTAGGTGGGACATTATGCCAAGAATTATTTTATTCTAAATGTGTTTTAATGGGAAAATAGGAAAAAATGTGGGAAAAAATTATTACTTTTCAGTTTTCGGCCCTTATCGTTTTTAAATAAAGCATGCTACTGTAATTAAAACCCATGAAATGTATTTAACCATTTAAATATAAAAAACCATTTAAATTATGTCCCTATCACAATGTTTGGCGACAATATTTTATTTGGAAATAAAGGTGCATTTTTTTCAGTTTTGCATCCATCCCTAATTACAAGCCCATAGTTTATAAAGTAACAGTGTCCTACCCTCTTGACATAAATATTTAAAAAGTTCAGTCCCTAAGGTAACTTTTTATGTCTTTTTTTTTTTATTGTATTTTTTTTTTTTTTAATGACAAAAAATTGGGGAATGTGGGAGGTAATGAGTTAATTTATTGTGTAAATGTAATGTTTGTTTATGTAAAATGCTTTTAGGGTGTAGTTTACTATTTGGCCACAAGATGGCCACAGTGTGTTTGTTTACATGCGACCTGTAAGCGTCCTTCCGGACGCTTACAGGAAGCAGTAGGAGGCTGGAGAATCACAATGATCGCGCTGTTTCTAATAGAAGCAGCGCGATCATTGCGGGGGCTTAGATCAACGAACGGGAATGGATTTTCCCGTTCATTGATCTCCGTGCGAGCAGGCGGCGGCGTGCACAAGCGGCGGGTGCGTGCGCACGAGCGGCGGGAGCGCGGACAGCGGCGGTAGCGCGGAAGGTACGGATTTCTCCGTCCCTGGTTTTTTAGGGGGGAAAAAAGAAATTCGTACCGCGGGGGTTTAAGTGGTTAATTACTGATTTTTTTTTTATTTTTTTTTATCTACTGTATATACCTGGCCCTATTTTTTACTTTACATCCAGTGGAATTTTTCCACTAGAAAACTATATTTTACAAACTTATAACGACTGTTTAATGACTGTTTTTTAACCATTACCGCCTTGTTACCATACTTTTTTACTGACCTTTGCCCTCACTCAGAAAATTTTTGGGGAGTGTCGAAAACAAAACAAAACGGTAAGGCCTCCTTTCCACAGACCGCTGATAGGCAGTGAAATGCCTCTCAAACTCTCTCAACTGCTCACTGCTGCTTGGTAACTGCTCACTGCTGCCTAGTAACTGCTCACTGCTGCCTAGTAACTGCTCACTGCTGCCTAGTAACTGCTTGTTGCTGCATGATAACTGCTTGTTGCTGCCTGGTGGTTGCTTACTTCTGCCTGGTAACTGCTTGCTGAGCACACAGTTCAGCAGTCCATGGAAAGGAGGCCTAATTGTGCTGTCGGTAACTTGTCATTAAAAATGTCTTTACCGCACGTGTATTGTGAATGGAGGCCAATGCATGCTTCATGTGCTATTGTTGCAGGCAGTTAGGCCTCTTTTCCACGAACTGTTGAGCTGTGTGCTCAGCAAGCAGCTACCAGGCAGGAGTGAGCAGTTACCAGGCAGCAGTGAGCAGTTACCAGGCAGCAGTGTGCAGTTACCAGGCAGCAACGAGCAGCTACCAGGCAGCAACGAGCAGCTACCAGGCAGCAACGAGCAGCTACCAGGCAGCAGTGAGCAGTTACCAGGCAGCAGTGAGCAGTTACCAGGCAGCAGTGAGCAGTTACCAGGCAGCAGTGAGCAGTTACCAGGCAGCAGTGAGCAGTTACCAGGCAGCAGTGAGCAGTTACCAGGCAGCAGTGAGCAGTTACCAGGCAGCAGTGAGCAGTTACCAGGCAGCAACAAGCAGTTATCATGCAGCAACAAGCAGTTACCAGGCAGCAGTGAGCAATTGTGAGAGTTTGAGAGGCAATTAACTGCCTATCAACAGTTCTTGGAAAAGAGGCCTTAATCCACATGACTGAGGCTAGAATTATCCTGCCTATACGAGATCACCTGTGAAACAGGCATGGCTGGTTGGGCTGGAGGACACTACCGCTGATCAATGTCATGCTAATTTCCAGGGGTTGTACAAATAACATGCAACTTACAGCTAAGTGAAGGCCAGCAGCTACAAAATGTGACTGGCTGGATTTAACCAGGGTTGCCACCTCATGCTTTTAAATATCCACACATAAGTTATACAGGTTCTGGGGCTACTCACACATAACTGCCTAAACTGCATCTAACCAGCCACAAGGCATGTATAATTCATATGTGGCGGTATTTAAAGGGATAAGGTGGCAACCATGGATTTAACGCTGCATGCTGTTGGCAACAGACTCGGGAAACACACATTTCAGGGCTGGTCTCAGCTAACTATGAACGAAAATGGTATCCTACTGAAGGGAGAGGGATATGAAGGCTGCAAATTTTAAACAATACCAGTTGCCTGGCAGTAGTGTCTGAATCACACCAGTAACAAGCATGAATTTAATCTTGTCAGATGTGACAATAATGTCAAACACACCTGGGGCTTGATTCACAAAGCGGTGCTAACCTAGGGCTGGTGCACACCGAGCGGCTTTTTGAACGTTTCTGCAGCCGCTTGCAGCTGCGGATACGCTTGGTCAATGTATCTCAATGGGGTGGGTCACACCATCGTCCCGGGGTGAGGCATTTTTTGGATTGCGGATGCGTTTCTGCCTCCAATGTAAAGTATAGGAAAAACGCAAACCGCTCTGAAAAACGGCAGATCAGAGCGGTTTTTCAGGCAGTTTTGTTACAGTAAAGCTGTTCAGTAACAGCTCTACTGTAACAATATATGAAATGTACTACACTGAAATCCGCAGCAGCAATCCGCAAAACGCTAGCAAAACGCCTCAGAAAAATAAAAAAAAGCGTTTAAAAATCTGCTAGCATTTTGCGTATCTGCTAGCGGGTTTTGGTGTGCACCGGGCCATACTTAGCACGTCTTTAGACGTGCTAACCAGGGTGCTCAGTAGGTTAGCACTGGATTTCGTAATCAGTTTGCGCGCTAAGTACCGCGCGCAAATTCCTATGCGCGCGCTAAGTCCCATAGGCTTTAATGGGCACTTCGCCCGCAGAGCGCCCTGCGCTCTGTGCGCGCAAAACTTTGCGTGCATAACTTTGCGCGCAAATTAGCGCGCGAAAAGCTCTTTTAGATGCGCTAAGGGGCTTTTCACAGGCGTGCTAACAGTTAGCACCACTTTGTGAATCAAGCCCCAGATCTGCTGCATGCTTGTTCAGGGGCTATGGCTGAAAGTATTAGAGGCAGAGGATCAGCAGGACAGTCAGGCAACTGGTATTGCTTAAAAGGGAAATTAATATGGCAGCCTCCGTATCATTCTCACTTCAGTCGTCCTTTAACGCTGTATGCTAATGGCAACAGACTCGGAAAACTCACATTTCATGGATGGTCTCAGGCGATGATGAACGGAAAAGGCAATTACTGGTAAAATCCTGATTTGCAAGGATGCTATAGTTTCCAGCCGTCCTGCATTCAGAGCCACTGCGATGTACGCACTAAACTGCGCTATGCAAAATTAGGGGCTGTACGCACTGAAAATCGTCAAACGCAATCCCAACGCGATTTATAAATGGCATACGTGTGATTTTAAAATGCCATGCGTTCGCGTTTTTGTTTGCATCTTTCAATGCGTTCGCGACTTTCTTGTGATTGGCTAAAAGTCTTTCAACAGGAAATCGCAAGGTCTCCTCAGATTTGACCTGAAAAAAAACCCAATGCAATCGCATCAAATGCAGCACTCAAAAAGCACTGCAGTCAATGCATCGCAGCACTGTGTACAGTTCATCATGATTTTCATTATTTTTAAAAAGCCTTTGCGACTGAAAAATCACAGCATAAAGCAGCCAGCGTGCCCAGGTACTTACGGGTGTTAGTCTAGCATAGGGGACGCAGCAGGAAATCTCATAGGGAACAGTTCTCCAATCACAGCACTCTCTACAGCACGAAGCTTTGTGATTGGCTGAATAGTGTGGGCGTAGTTTACTACAACCTATTGGAAAGCTTGCAGTTGGAGAGGGTCCTGTCCAGCCAATCACATTAGCAGAATTTCCCTGTGAGGTTTCCTGCTGGGTCCCCTAAAGTAGACTAGCGCCAAATTACGTGCGTAAATTCTTACTGCGTGATGAGTAGAGCGTAATGCATGGCATGTAACCTATTCCATTATCCTGTACTCATCATGCATAAGACTTTTACGCACGTTATTCTGCTTACCGCAGTTCAGTGCATACATCCCACGGTGTCTATTTTAGAACAGAACCCCTAGCCTCCTCCGATGTCCCTCTATCAGGTCTGATGCGAATATTCACATAAATAAATATCTACTAAAACAAGTGTCTGTTTGTACTAAATTTTACATACAATTTCCAAATGATTACCTTACTTAAAACACCAGCATTAGTGAAGATTGGTGGTTGGAAAACATGAGGCTGTCTTTTGCTGGTGGTGTGCATGGTTGGAGGAGTGCTATCTGTTTGCCTGGAGTCTTGTGGGCGTGGCAGGGGTTTGCCTGGAGTTTTGTGGGCGTGGCAGGGGTTTTGCTGGAGTCTTGTGGGCGTGGCAGGGGTTTGGCTATAGTCTTGTGGGCATGGCAGGGGTTTGGCTGGCGTTTTGTGGGCGTGGCAGGGGTTTGGCTGGAGTCTTGTGGGCGTGGCAGGGGTTTGGCTATAGTCTTGTGGGCATGGCAGGGGTTTGGCTGGAGTTTTGTGGGCGTGGAAGGGGTTTGGCTGGCCTCCTGTGGGAGTGGCAGGGATTTGGTTGGAGTCATGTGGGCGTGGCAGGGGTTTGGCTAAAAGATAAAATGTAACTCTACCTTGCATGCAAATATAATGCAGATTTGTATGTATGTAGCTTGGGACTGGGCCAATAAAATTCAACAGGAAGTGCATTTGATTGGTTCGGTTCCAGGCTGCATAAAATTTGCATTCAATTTGCATGCTCGTCAAAATTATTGGCATTTCATTGACGTTCAGTAGAGATGAGCATGAAATGTGATTTCCTATATAATTTTCACTGACATAAAACTGAACCTATCCAGCCTGATAGCTGCTAATCAATAAGCTGGAAGCTGGTTAAAAAGCAACTGCAGTGAGAAGAATATGGATGCTGCTATATTTCTTTTCAAACAATACTGGCTGCACAGCTGATCTTTCTGGCTGCAGTAGTGTATTAATCACACACCTGGAACAAGCATACAACTAATCCAGTCTGACTTCAGTCAGAGCCCCTGATCTGCTGCATGCTTGTTCAGGGGCTGTGGCTAAATGTATTACAGGCAGAGGATAAGCAGGACTGCCAGGCAATCTGCATTGTTTAAAGGAAATAAATATGGCAGCCTCCATACCCCCCTCACACTGCAGGTATCCTTTAACTGGCAGTCACTGAGCTTGATTGCCATAGTTTCCCAGTGGTGGACATTTGCAGTTGGAAGTTGAATTTCCCCCTCCCCTCTGGCTAGCCCAGTCTCCAGGCTCTGGGTGTGAATGGGTTAAGGTGAGGGGGAGGATTAGTCTCCCACCTGTGCAGTAATTGCCCTGATTAGCCCTCTGGACAGTAGCTGATAAAAGCACACAGCCAGCAGCCATCCTTGTTTACTAGAGGAACCCACAGTGAGATATCATGGCTGGACTAATGTACCCACAATACCCCGTGTTCCCCAATTATGGGCCAACTTATCGGCACCAGCCCCCCTTCTACAAGCCCAGGCAGCAACAGCCATACTGGAAGCCCCCATACAAGGGGGGCCCGGGGCCCATGAAGCCAACCATTCCCCTGGACTGCCTGGATAACTTCAGGTGGGCCCAGCTGAAAGCTCTGCTCAGCCAGCTGCGGCCAGAGATCAGCCGCTCCTACACCAAGGAAGTGGGGGTGCAGGTGAACCCCAAGGTGGATGCCTCCATCCAGTGCTCGCTGGGGCCCCGCACCCTGAAGAGCCGCAGGGGCGGAGCCACCCTGTACGGTCCCGTGCCAGGACAACACGCGGGACTTCGTATCGTCACTCCGGTGAGATTTCCCCGAACGATTGCCGTGTACTCCAGGCTAGCAGATCGGAGGCTGTTCACTCTGCCGCCGGGCAGGCGTGAGGATGGCGGAGAGGATGGAGACACTGAGGGAGGCGGGGAGGAGGAGGAGGATGGGCCGAAGAAGCCTGCATTCCAGGTGAGGGGACCATTACTCTGTGCTGTACAATACTGTAAGTAGCTCGAAGGTGGACCAATCGGATGCAGGGGAGGTGGGATTCCATTTGTCAATTTTTCAAACTGCAAAAATTTGAATGAAAATTGCATTATCCTGCATGCGATCATTTGCATGTCTTTGGCCAACTCTAGTGCCCATCAGAGATAATGATGCTAATGACTCTGTTGATGCAAATTGTATGCAGTTTGGCACTGGACAGTGCAGCTGCTGCATTTGGGCGGTTTGGAAGTTGTGCAAATCTGCATACTGGAGCAAATCTGAGTTTGCACATTTTGCCTGTTAGGCCTTAAAGTAATCCTGTAACAAAACAGAAAAGCCCCTGGTGGGTACTTAGAGGGGGAAGCCTCTGGTCCTCTCCTGCAGCCCTTGAAAATAAACCAACTGGGCTCCAGTACCATAACAATCCCGTGAGGGCGTCACGCAGGCGCACTTGTGGCTTTCGCTCAGCAGGAAATCGTCAAGCCTGATGGAATCCGCTCTGCTGCGTAGGCACGAGGTGTCTCCATCTGTGCGGTAGAGCGGATCCGATAAGCCTCAGCTATTTCCACCAGAGCTTCTCAAATCACTTGTTCTTAAAAAGCTCTTGCAGTGTGCGCCATGGAATCCACTACAAATCGCTATCGCCATAGCTAGCATTTTTAATTAGTGTTTTGTAAGCAATTTTGTTTTCCAGCAATTTTGGTAACGATTTTAAAAAGTGTAACTCTTTGCCAGCAATTGTGAGAGATTTGCGATTAGCGATTTTAATTGATTGGTCCTTTCAATTAAATATTTTTTTTTACAGTTTGCAGTGATTTAAAATCGCACACAAATCACTATATGTAGCGATTCATGAGCGATTTGCCAGCACTTCTAGACTTTACATTGAAGCGCAAATGCTCCCAAAATGCTGCATGGTACTTTTCCGTTAGCTGGGCGCATCCGGCAGGTGGTGCTAATTACTATACCCCCTCCAGGCCGCCATGGACAGTAGGGAAAGATGTAACTCTGGAGTTTTGCTGCCACCTAGAGGATGCGCCTGGCTAACAGAAAAGAACCTGCTGCATGTCTTGCTGTTGTGGTTTTGCTAATCGCAATCGCTACTGTGGAATTTGTTACATTTACATTAGCAGAGCGTATAGGCAACTTGCTAGTGATTTAAAACGCTCCCTAAAAGCTCAAAAAAAGCTCTAGTAGGCTCCAGGCCTAAGCCAGGATTCAATGCTTCTGAGAGGTTAATGGGAATAGATTCGTGAATGCAAGACAAGCTACAGAGGTCATGAGTAACCAGATGTGTAAAGCGGGCCATACACTGGGGGTGATCATGTTTAGGGGACCCAGCAGGAAATCTCATAGGGAAATTCCACTAACTTGATTGGATGCACAGCAGGCTTCAGATAGGTTGTAGTAAACTCCGCCCACACGATTCAGCCAATCACAATTCTTTGGGCTCTATTCACTAAGAGGCAAAAACTCCACAACATTTTACCGCTATATTTCCGCCAGCGGTAAACTCCGCATGTTTTCCACATTCACTAATATTTTCCGCATGCGGGAAAAAAGATGCGGAAACAGCCGTTATTCATGCGGGAATCATGCGGTAAAAAAGGTTGCATGAAAAAGTGTTTAAAAAAAAAAATAATAAAGTCCAGCAAGCACAGCCCTTAAGCCTCCAGACTTCATTAAAGTCAATGGGATGCAGAATATATCACCTACTAATTGTAGGTGATAAAAAAATCGGTAAATAATGACAATGATGCACCTGAACATTTTTTAAAAATTGATTTTTTTATTGCGGAAAATACCGACTTTTGCGGAAATTTTTCCGCATGAATCCCGCAGTTTTTCCGCATGCGGGAAAAACATGCGGAACATTTTGAGAATGTCAACTTGCCGGTGTTTTGGTCGCAAACTTCCCGCATGCACTTTACCGCATGCGGGAAGTCTTTGAGAATAGAGCCCATTGTGCTGTAGACTGCTATGATTGGAGAACTGTTCCCTATGAGGTTTCTTACTGGGTCCCCTAAACTAGACAAGCAATTTTTTTTTTTTTTTTTTTTTTTTTTTTGTAATTTTAATCGATATCTGGTCGATTGATATCTGGTCGATTGATATCTGGTCGATTGATATCTGGTCGATTGATATCTGGTCGATTGATATCTGGTCGATTGATATCTGGTCGATTGATATCTGGTCGATTGATATCTGGTCGATTGATATCTGGTCGATTGATATCTGGTCGATTGTATTCTGCTAGGTATCCCTGTCACAAAGGAATCCGAAAACAATCGATCATGCCGGATAGAAAATTTTACTACATTGATGGGCCATCGCCAATGGCGTTTGAATCTGCGGTGCCCACGATGCAGTTCTGTTGTCTTCTCTTCCCTCTCCTCACTTGCAAGTCCTGAGGCGCCTGTGTGACAGAACACTAGATGTGGCCCTGTAATGCATGTGCTGAGCTGCCCCTAGTGTCCGTCCTCACATCACACAGGCACCTGAGTCTCAGGAGAGAAGCAGCAGAAGCCATCAGGGAGAATAGTGAGCAGGACCACACGGCAGACAGGTGGATGGCGGGCCACAAATGCGACGTGTGGCCACCTTTTCCACTCTGCGACCGCTTAACTAACAATTGCGGCTGCAAAGTGGCTCCCCCAGGACCACCTAACGCAGGATTGTCTCATCTCGTGAGATTTGCAGGGAATGAGTGCTTGCTTAAGCGCCGTTCCCTGCAGGGGGAGAGAGGTGGCCGCAGCAGTAAGCATGCCAGCCTGCGATTTCGGCTAGCAGGCTTCAGATCAGAGCTATGGGGGCAATTTATTGTAAACAGAGCTGCGGATCTCCTGCAGCGCTGTACAAGTGACAGCCTTGTCCCTTCACTGTCCCTCAGATGGCCGCACAATGTGATCCCTGCCACAGTCCTATGCCTTGTAGGCATCTATCGCAGTCTAGGGACAATATGGGGGGGTGATTAAAGTGGGTTTTTTTTTATTAATTTAAAAAAAAGCTAAAGATCGTGGGAGAGATCAGACCTCCAAAAAAATGTCCTGTTAAGGACAAGAAAAGTAGGTAAGACTCATTTGTGCTGAGCTTTATGGCTGTGCAGCAAGCTGACAAAGTTGCACAGCACTGATTTGTGAAAAATGTCCTGGTCACTAGTGGGGGTGGTGGTCCTGAAGTGGTTAAGCAAAGGTTACCCATTCCGTGACCATCCCAGGGGCTACACAGCCACGAGGCCGCCTTCCACCCAAATCAGTGACTTGGGCGGAAGTGTATTGCTAAAATACACTTCTGTGCATGGGTGACGTGTAAAATTGTGGCGGGTGTTACAAAAACATGTGCTTCACCATAGACTTGCATGACTTCCGGTCCGCCGCATGAGCCGCACAGTAACGTATGTGTTAGGGCAATTCCTGCACAATGTGAACTCCCCCATAGACTTTCATTGCCCTAGCAGTAGGCGTTGGTAAAATGCTGCACCAGTGTGGAAGGGCCCTCAGACTACGCGATATGAATAGATAGAGGTTTATGGCAGAGTGTGAGGGCGGTGCACAGCTTATGTACACACTACATACAGAATGTAAGTGTAGTGGGCACTAGTATGGCTGAGGTGAGCCAGTGAGAAACCACATGGAAATTCTGCTAACATGATTGGGTGGACAGCAGCGCTCTCACTGCTAGGTTTAACCACTTCAGCCTTCATTTTACCTTAGAGAGCCTGAGGTGGGCTCAAAAAAAAAGTAGGCTACCTGATCCGGGGGGCTGAGGTGGTTTTTGTTTGTCCCATCAATTGCAAGCCCTTATGTCTGAATTAACAGAAATATACCCTTATGACATACATATTAAAACATTTTTTTGTTTTAGTGAATTAAAGAGACTCTGTAACAAAATTTTCAGCCTTAGTTCTTCTATCCTATAAGTTCCTATGCCTGTTCTAATGTGCTCTGGCTTACTGCAGCCTTTCCTAATTGCACGGTCTCTGTAATAAATCTTATCTCCTTTCCTCTGTCGGCTCTGTCAGGCTAAAGGTGCGTACACACATGCGACTATAGTCGTTTGTAACGATCGTTCCCCGATCTTTACCAACGACGATCGTTACAAAAAACGAACCAACGACTATTAAGGCAAACGACGAACGAGGCAAATCGCTACAAAACAAAGTTCTGTCTTGGCGGATTTTTACCACCGACGATCGTTAGCAAAAGTGGTACATCGTTGGAAACGATCGTTCGTACCAGGCTGGACATGCGCATTTCACTTTTTCTCCAAGGAACTTTACAATTTTATGCGCAGGCGCATTAAGTGCTTTTATGTGGTGTAACGTTCGTTCTAACGATGTGATCGTTACACACTTTTTACAACTAACTTTACTTCGGTCGTTCTTTCGTCAATTAAAAGTTCGTTCGTCGTCCTCAACGAACGATCGTTGTCGCATGTGTGTACGTAGCATAAGGCTTGAATGTGTGGAATGTGCAGGGCTGCTTGTGATTGGATAGAAGCGATACACACCCTCTGCAGGCCCCCTGCACACTCTGTATGACTCTCAAACTCTGTGAGCCTATCACAAGCTGGTTAGTTTGTTTGTAAACACTGCCTAAAACTGTTAATTACAAGCCAGAATTGCAGCAGAGAGTGGCAAACCGCACAGAGGGGCCCAGGAGAAAATAAGGAATAGAACAATATGCTTTTTAGTGTAAGAATATTAGAGTACAGATTCTCTTTAAGTGTGGTGTGTGCAATTTAACTTTTTGCCACTATATGGTGCTAGAAACACTACCCTGGTTTACCAAGGGCGCGTTGCCACTTGAGCGGAAACCGCCGCGAATCCGCAGAGTTTTTCCACAGACTAATAGTGCGGGAAAACTCTGCCATAGGGTGCAGTGGTAACACCGGGCGAATCGCTACCGCTAGCAATTCGGCCGGCTTTTCCATCCAAATCGGCGCGGGAGGCTGCGGATCCCATAGCCATGCATGGCACGGCTGATGGGTTTTCGTCTGCTTTCCCCGCAGACCCGGAAGAGCCGGCTCGCGTCGTGCAGACGCGGCCGCTCTAGCAGAATTGCGCTCTATATTTTTTTCCATTTTGTTAGGTCTTTATGAATGGACATGGCCCTTGATGGGGGTCATGTCCATTCACTCCAGGCACTGCAATTGGTTCGGGGATCCCTCAGTTCCCTTCCCCAATCGCTGCTATGAAAATGCTGCTGGGTAATAGCGGGAGCCATGCAGACATGCACGCGTATACATGTCCAGTTAGACTATAGTGTCTATCTTGATGATTATAGTCCAGATAGACTGAAGTGGTTTAGGTAGTTTGCAGTAATACTTCACACTATTTGGCCAATTAGAATCTAAGTTGTGGGAACTGTACCCTATAGACTTTCTCGCTGGCTTATCTCAGCCATCCTAGCTCCATGATGTTGTATTGGGTGTGTATAACATCCTGTTACTGCAGAATATCTCAGTCCCACGCTGCATGCACTAATGCATCATGCGGTGATTATTCTTGCCTAGCAATACTGCATTATAAAGCTGCTTTGCTGTCTAGGTATTTCATGTTGTCAAAGGGCTTCTTCCTGGGTATGCCTGAGTACTCTGTAGACAAGGTGTCCATTTGCCTTACAGATACTGGATTACCCTGAAACTTGCCAAACCTGTATATCTAATATATAGCGAGGAATCAGTCACTACCTACAAATACCTTTGAGGAAATGGCTGCGACTTTCAGATCATTTAGAGCTTACTAGCTGATTGCCCTTCGTTGCCCAGGCATGTATTTGGCTGGTGTTGGCTACGCCCACTTTTTCTATCCTTAACACACAATTAGTCAATTACTCAATGACCAAGTTTGTGAGCTTTGCAAACTTTGGCATCAATAATTTGCATTGAAATTAAACAAATCTGATTGGCTGTTTGTGGCTCCACCCCCTTTTTGAAATTGAACACCAGTCACTCAATGACCAGCTGTATCAGGTTTGAGGCTTGTGCCATTAACCGTGCAAGAATGACAGCAATGTAAATATTTCCCTTGAAAATCAATAGGTGAATTTTGATTGGATTTTGTAGGCTCCACCCACTTTTCTGAATATTAATCCCAGTGACCAATTGTGCAAGGTTTGAGAACCCTGCCATTAACAGTGTTAGAATGGCTGCAGTTTACATTTTCCAGTGAAATTTGTATTTGTCTCCACCCACTTTTTGGTTATGGGAATAAAAAGTATCCTATACTTTATTCCAGGTAATGTACTATGTGTGTGCCAAATTTCATTCACATCCGTTCAGCCATTGTGTGATTAACAAACATCCACATTTTCGCATTTATAATGTAAGTGAGATAATGGCACCGCCTCCTGTCCGGCCATCAACCTAAAAACAAAAGAGAAACGTTAACAGACTTTCCTCAGGACGGGATGAGGAGTCGGCGGCCTAAATGATCTCACGGGAAAATGTTTAACAGGCAGAGTACGATGACTGGGAGGGAGATTTAAAGTGTAGCTGAACTCTTGCTAAGGACAGAAGGAAGCCTAGAGAAATGCACCCTGTATGTATTCCTCATTTGTGAACAACCACTAGTGTAATTTGCTCTTAGCTGTCAGCTGACTCCCTCAGAACTGCTAACTTGTTGCTTCTGTGAAAGCAGGAAGTAGACACACTGCAGATTTATTGCAGGATTTGTATCAGCTGTAACAAATTTATTTATTTAACCACCCTGGCGTTCTATTAAGATCGCCAGGGCGGCTGCATGAGGGTTTTTTTTAAATAAAAAAAAAAACTATTTCATGCAGCCAACTGAAAGTTGGCTGCATGAAAGCCCACTAGATGGCGCTCCGGAGGCGTTCTTCTGATCGCCTCCGGCGGCCAAAAGTAACACGGAAGGCCGCAATGAGCAGCCTTCCGTGTTTGGCTTCTCCTGTCGCCATGGCGACGAGCGGAGTGACGTCATGGACGTCAGCCGACGTCCTGACGTCAGCCGCCTCCGATTCAGCCCTTAGCGCTGGCCGGAACTATTTGTTCCGGCTGCGCAGGGCTCAGGCGGCTGGGGGGACCTTCTTTCGCCGCTGCTCGCGGCGGATCGCCGCAGAGCGGCGGCGATCGGGCAGCACACGCGGCTGGCAAAGTGCCGGCTGCGTGTGCTGCTCTTTATTTGATCAAAATCGGCCCAGCAGGGCCTGAGCGGCACCCTCTGGCGGTAATGGACGAGCTGAGCTCGTCCATACCGCTAAGGTGGTTAAAGGTTATTCTGCTTTTGCTTATATTTAAGCGCAGAGAGGAAGTTCTGAGTTCAGGTTTAAAATGTCTGATGAGGAAGTGGAAGTAGTACTGCAGTTTGTGAGACGCTAGAGCACAACTACAAGGTAGACCAGACATTGGCCTCAATTCACTAAGCTTATCTCCTGTCTTTAATAACTCTTCTAGAGTTGTTAACATGGTGATAAGGCGTGTAGTATTCAGGAAACCTTTTACCTCAGGCAAACCTAAAGTTAACTCTTCTGTCTTTAAATTAACTCTTTAATCCTTAAAATACCTCCAGAGTTAAAGAAAGGCTGTTTATTAACTGCGTGTGAAAATAACTACAGAGGAGGTAACATAAGGAATGAAGAGATAAGATAACTCTCTCACTGTGTGGAGGTAAGTTTTCTCTTGCCTTCTTATCTCCAGCATGATCTTAGTAAATTGAGGCCACTGTCAATCCATCATAGATTGTATAGTGTAGGTTGTAAAACAACTTCAATTCTACTGTCCAGACCCCTAATTATGCATAGGCAGTGGGAAATCCCAAGAAAGCTACTGACAAGGCTTTAAAGGAATCTAAACTGAGAAGGATATGGATTTTTCCTTTTAAAATACCAGTTGCCTGACTCTCCTGCTGATCCTGTGTCTCTAATACTTTCAGCCACAGCCCCTGAACAAGCATGCAGATCAGGTGCTCTGACTGACTGAAGTCAGACTGGATTAGCTGCATGCTTTTTTCCGGTGTGATTCAGCCACTACTGCAGCCGATGAGATGAGCAGGACTGCCAGGCAACTGGTATTGTTTAAAAGGAGACATCCATATCTTTCTGAGTTTAGGTTCCCTTTACAAAAGAGATTCCTGGTTATGGAAGACACCAGACTGTGATGAGTGTCCAAAGTTGGTCACTGCCTTCTGAGCTTGCGTTGTATAGATGGGTTGTACTCACTGAGCTGCAGTAAGCAGAATAACGGGAGTAAAATCTTGCCACACGAGTGTATTGTATTGCTCATCCTGCAAGAAGATGCATGTTCTGCTTACCGCAGTTCAGTGAATGCACCCCAACAGCCTCTATTCACAATACACGTGTGGTAAGGACATTTTATGATGAAAAATTACTGGCAGTGCTTATTGTTTTTTTCCACATTCACAAAAATGTTTGTCTCAATGTTTACATAGAGGCTGGAAGTAGTGAGGTAACATAGCGGGAACAGTGGGGAATGATGCTGATCACTGTACTTTCTTTGCAGTTTTTGGAACAGAAGTACGGATTCTTCCATTGCCGAAACTGCCAGGTGCGGTGGGAGAGCGCCTACGTGTGGTGTGTCTCTGGCACAAACAAGGTGAGTGCAGCCCTCCCTAATACTACTGTAATGTTTTATATAGGAAATGGCTCCGTGGCTGGCAGGCTGTTCCTGGCGGCCTCCTATGTCTCCTGCAGGGGCCACGTGCTCATGTGAGCGCTCGTTCCCTGCTAATCTCAGGAGGACCGCATGACGCCAAACGGCATTAGGCGGTCGCAGTTGAGTTTTGTAGAAATGTGGTAGTGGGCTATAGAGCAACAGAAATCTGCATTACAAATTCACTATACCAAACAGGAAGCAGTATTGGCAATAGAACAATGCTGACTTGAAGAGGTATTAGCTATAGACCCTGAACAAGCATACAACCGATCAGGTGTTTCTGACATTGTTGGATCTGACAAAATCAGCTGCATGCTTGTTTCTGGTGTGATTCAGACACAGCTGCAGCCAAATAGATCAGCAGGACAGCCAGGCAACTGGCATGAACAGGAAATAAATATGGCAGCCTCCATATACCTCACGCTACAGTTGTCCTTTTAACTGATCCTTCTGAAACGTTGCATTGGTTGGCTGCTGGCAGCTACTGGTTTTCCACTCGCAAGCATCCGTCTGAACCAGCGCGGAGTTGGATTTGCACTAAGCAATAATTACCAGCTGTGCCAGGAATATTAGGTTAACCCTGCGGTGAAGGTCGGGGGTGGATTGCTCTCTGGATTTGGGCCAATTCCACCTATTAATAGTCAGTTTACGTGTGCATGGCCTGCTTTTCTTGGAACTGGTTTTCTTGCATAGTTCATACTGGCCCTGCCCACTTCCTGTGTCACTGATGGCGAATAGTGTCATACTTGTGACCAGGCAGAGGAGATGTCATGCAGGAAGAACAATCCACTGAATGGAGGGTTAAAGTGACACTTAAGTAAAGTTTTACTCACCTGGGGGCTTCCAATAGCCCCCTGCAGCTCATCGGTGCCCTCGCCGCGTCCCTCCGATCCTCCTGTCCCCGCCGGCGGCCACTTCCAGTTTCACCGTCAGGACCCGACAGGCTGGGAACGTGAGTGATTCTTCGTGTTCCCAGCCACAATCGCTCCCCCTATGCTGCTATAGCAGCCCTCTATGGAAGTGGTCGCAGCCGGGACCAGGAGGATCGGAGGGACACAGCGAGGGCACCGATCAGCTGCAGTAGGCTGAGGAAAGCCCCAGGTGAGTAAAACTCCTTTTTTTTTTTTTTTTTTTTTTTTATGTTACCTTTTAAGCAGGGCTATATTTGTAATGCAAAATGCTAATGTTAACAATATTGTGAGAAGATTCAGTTTAGGTTAAAGTGAACTTGAAGCATGGAAACTTAAGTTCTTCTGTTCCCCAGGCTTCCGCTGTCCCCTCCATAAGATCACGACCTGCTGCTGAGACATGGTCTTCTGCGTTCTGCACTTGTGGAGTTCAAATCTTTGTGAACTCTGCATGTGCAGAACTCTCTCGGCCACAGGAGCGCGATCACGAGAGGCGTGCGGCTTCCAGCCACGGGTCATGATATTGCGGAGGGGACAGTGGCAGTCTGGAGCAGAGCAGAACTTTGGTGCTGGATACATAGGGCCAGATTTATCAAAGCATTACCTACATTTGTTTTCTTCTTAAACAGTTCTAACCAGCAGGGGGCACTGTTCTAAGTGGTAAGACATTTCTGAAAGGAGTACTGTAACCCCAAAAAAGATTAACTTGGGGCTTCTACCGGCCCCCGCAGATGTCCTGTGTGCGCACTGGTATAAAAGCGATGCGCAATATGTTGACTCTTTATAAATACAATAATAAACAATGCTCTGGTCCCCTGCTGAAGCTTACTTCCGGTATTTGCGACTTTAACCACTTCACCACTGGGGGGTTTTACCCCTTCAGCATCCAAGCAATTTTAACCTTTCAGCGCTCCTTCCATTCATTCGTCTAACTTTTTCATTATTTATCACAATGAAATGAACTATATCTTGTTTTTTTTTTTTGTTTGTTTGTTTGCCACCAATTAGGCTTTCTTTAGGTGGGACATTATGCCAAGAATTATTTTATTCTAAATATGTTTTAATGGGAAAATAGGAAAAAATGTGGGAAAATCATGATTTTTCAGTTTTCGGCCCTTATAGTTTTTAAATAATGCATGCTACTGTGATTAAAACCCATGAAATTTATTTGCCCATTTGTCCCGGTTATTACACAGTTTAACTTAAGTCCCTATCACAATGTTTGGCGCCAATATTTTATTTGGAAATAAAGGTGCATTTTTTTCAGTTTTGCGTCCGTCCCTAATTACAAGCCCATAGTTTATATAAAGTGTTATACCCTCTTGACATAAATATTTAAAGAGTTCAGTCCCTAAGGTAACTATTTCTGTATTTTTTTTTTTCAAATGTGTTTTTATTAGGATTTTAACAGGTAAATCAGAAAACATTGCAGTAAACAGGTGCATGATACAAATATTGTCTGGGTTATAACAGGGATTGCTATCGGCATGTCGAGAATGCAACAGTGTAGAGGTTTTATGAAATCTATCCAGACAATGCTAATAAAAAACAAAGTGTTACCAGGAAAGGGGGTGGGAAGGGGAGGGAGGAAGGGTCTAAACATAGGCAAACATAAATGGGAGGTAGGGGAAAAGGAAATCTGTATGTCTTTGTGGGGTTCAAGCTGTGCCAGCAGCCGTGTTAGTTGCAGAACTGTTGCTGAGGAGGAGAAAAACCCGAGTATGGGGGAGAGGGTAGGAGGAGCGATTAAGGGATCAACCCAGTTTCAGGGTTGGGAGGAGAACCAGACACTCCATGGGTCCCATATCTTATCAAAAAGTGGGGTAGTTTCTCTGATAGTAGAGGTGAGTTTTTCCAAAATGTATGTTGACTGGACTCTATTTATTAGTTCCGACCTAGAAGGGGGCAATGATTTCCAGGTCTTAGCTAAAAGGGCTTTGGCTGCATTGCAGATTTGGCCAAGGAGCTTATTTTGGGCCTTGCTAAGCTGGGGGAGAGGTTTGTGGAAGAGGGCCGACCAGGGATCAGGTTGGATATCTGAGTCCAGTACCTCTGAGGCAATTTGGAAACAAGAACCCCAGAATCCTGCGACATAGGGGCAGTTCCACCAACAGTGCAGTTGGTCAGCATTTGCATGGCAGCCTCTGTAGCAGAGGGGAGAAGGTGTTAAGCCCCATTTGGCCAATTGCATCGGGGTGCAGAACCAATCATATAATAATTTATAGTTCCTTTCTTTAGTGATAGTGTGCTTAGAGGAGCCGGCCATCGCATTAAATATTACCTCCCAATGATCTACCTCGTCAAAAGCATTTAGTCTCTCTTGCCACTTCATCATTGCCGTTGAAGGGGAAGTATGTTTGGAATACCAAATTTCGTGATATATGGCTGAGATAAGACCCTGTGGTAAGGGTGTAGAGGAGAACATAGACTCAATTGGTGAGCGTGATGAATTCAGGCCAGGTACGTGGCGGGAACGGATGAAATGGCTGATCTGTAGGAATCTAAATGCTTCTGAATCTGGCAGAGCAAACTTTTCTTTAATTTGAGGCCAAGAAAGCAAGACGCCATCAGACACCAAGTCACTGACCGTGTGGATCCCTCTGGACCTCCATGCCCCCCAGGCCAGGCCACAGACTCCAGGGGAGAAGTCGTCATTATAGAATAACGATTCCAAAGTAGATGGGGCACCTCCTGGGGCCAAAACCTTATTCAGCTTTTTTTTGATTAGTAGGGATTCAATAATTGGGACAAAAGTGAAATTTGTGCCCAGACAGGGTCTGGGGGTCCAAAGGAGGGACTTGACTGGGAAAGGGGAGACGAGTTCCTGCTCCAGGTCAACCCATCTAACTGAGCCTCTGGGGGAGGACCACTGGAGGAGCTGGGATAGTCTTGCCGCCAAATAGTGTAAAATATTGGGAGCACCAAGGCCCCCCTGGAGTCTGTGGCGGGCCAGGTGCATGTATTTGATGCGGGGTCTACGTCCTTCCCATATAAAATTGGTTATTCTAGATTGCAGCACATCCACATCCCTCTTATTAATTCTGATGGGAAGAGCTCTGAATAGATAAAGGATTTTAGGAAGTAAAGTCATTTTGACTGCATAAATGCGCCCTTGCAGAGAGATGCGGTAGTGTTGCCAATCGTTGAGCAACCTGTGTAGTTTCTTGAACATAGGTGCGTAGTTAAGCTTATAGAGGTCGCCCAGATCATGAGAGATCAGAACCCCGAGGTATTTTAGGCCATTAGGTCTGAACTTAAAGCCAAAGGAGTGCGAGAGAGAGGACTGTTCACTGGGCGATAGCCCAAATGGAATTGCTTCCGACTTGGTGCTATTTATTTTGAAACCTGAGTATGTACAAAACCGGTCAATCTCAGCGAACAGGCCTGGAACTGAAGTCAGGGGGTTGGATAAGGTAAAAATAGTATCATCCGCGAATAGAGCGGTTTTGAATTCCAGCCTGCCCACCGAGACCCCAGTAACGTCCAGAGAGCTCCTGACCCTGATAGCCAATGGCTCAATGCATAATGCAAACAGCAAAGGGGAGAGAGGGCACCCCTGCCTCGTACCATTTTTAATTGAGAATGAAGATGAAGTAATGCCCATGTTGCAGACGTGGGCTGTAGGGTTAGTGTAAAGGCATCTGACACCATTTAAGAATTCACCCCTTATGCCAAATTTTTGTAGGACCAACCTCAAGTATCTCCAGTCCACCCTGTCGAACGCCTTCTCCGCGTCCAACGAGAGGAGCAGAGAAGGCGTCCGACAGAGCTTCATCCTGTCCACCAGGCCAACAATTCTACGAATGTTGTCTGTTGTCTGCCTTCCCAGAACAAAGCCAGTCTGGTCTGGGTGGACAACACTTGGTAGCAAAGGATTTAATCTATTCGCCAGAATCTTCGAGAGGATTTTAACATCCACATTAATAAGAGAGATTGGTCTGTAATTAGTTACCTCAGCCGGATCCCTGCCAGGTTTTGGGATGACTACTATGGATGCTCTAGACATGTCAGGGGGAAATTCCTCCTCCCCCTTTAGGATTTTATTGTAGAAGGACGTCAGTTCTGGGGCTAATATTTTTATAAATGCTTTGTAATATGAGGCGGTGTAGCCATCCGGGCCAGGGGCCTTGGAGGACTTAAGCTTTTTAATGACCGAGATAACCTCTTTAACTGTAATAGGTGCATTTAAGAGGGTGCCCATATTAGGAGCTATTCTGGGGATAGGGACGCTATTGAGGTACTCCTGTATGTTAGCTATCGGGGTGTTAATTTTATCTGTAGTGGTACCGTCATAGAGGCTGGCGTAATATTTCTGGAACTCCTGTACTATGGAGGATGGGTCGTGGGTCAGAGTCCCAGAGCTAGTTCTAATAGGATGGAGTCTGTTCAAGGTCAATCTACTACCCAACTTCCTAGCCAACATTGTGTCTGGTTTGTCGCCCTTCTCATAGAATTTCTGAGAGGTCAGGCGCATGGCCCTATCAGCCTTCTGAAAAAGAAGGGATTTGAGCTCTGCTCGTAGTGCATTAAGCTGTGTAAGGGATATATGCGGTGAATTTTTAGCGTGCAGAAGTTCCATGCGCCTGATCTCCCCTTTCAGTTCCGAGATTCTGGCCATAGCCATTTTACGTTTAGTTGAGGAAATTTTAATCAGCTCACCTCTGATGGTGGCTTTGTGGGCAGCCCAGCGTATACCCTGGGAGGTATCCCCCTCACGGTTGAATGTAAAAAAAGATGTGATTTCAGAGGCAACTTTTAGTTTAATTTCCTGATCTACTAGGAGAGATTCGTTTATGCGCCAATTGCTTTTGGGTCTGGGGGTTGAAGAGGAAAATTGTACTGCTACGGAGGCGTGGTCTGACCAGGAGATCTCAGAGTGATCCACTTTGGACACCTCGGCTAAGAGGGTAGCATCCATAAATATAAAATCAATACGTGAATATGTGTTGTGTGGGTTAGAGTAAAAGGTGTGCCCTCTCTCCCCAGGGTGAAGCGCCCTCCAGACGTCCCAGGTGCCAGTTTCAAGTAGTAGTTTGAGGAGGCATTTGGGGGGTGCCCTAGAGCGACCGTTCCCGCCATCTAAGGAGGCATTGAAATCGCCGGCCATTATAAGTTTGCCAGACCTATTGGTTAAAATTTTAGAAGTTAAGGCGGAGAGAAAAGGACGTAGACCCTCGGAGGGGGCATAGACCGATACCAAGGTGAGCGTCAAACCATTTGATTCCCCTACCAATATAAGATAGCGACCATTAGGATCCCTTATGCACTTGTGTACAGTAAAATTAAGTCTCTTGTGAAGAATCACGGCCACACCACATCGCTTCTGAGGGGCAGAGGCATAGTAAGCATGGGGGTAGTGTTTATGCCAGTATTTAGGTTCTTTATTATGAACATAGTGTGTCTCTTGTAAGAAGAGAATATCTGCTTTAGCGCTTTTGTAGTACTGACATGCTAGACGCCTCTTCTGAGGGGCGTTGAGGCCTTTAACGTTATGGGTGATAGCTGTTAGGGGAGCAGTCCGTTCCTGAGCGGAAGAGTGAGAAGGTCCTGATGCGGGTGGGGACCTGTTAACCATTACATGTGGCGTGGCCATGATCCTCCAGAGAAGCTCGAAGCAAAAGAACACAAATAAACATTTCCCCCAAAAATATAGATAGTCGGTCCTACATATTTAAAAACTACGGCGATCCGACAACAACAAAAGAAAAAGAAAAGAGAAGGTGAAAATAAAAGCATATATAGCACAGCTAGCTGAGATACCGACAGGCTGGCGCAAGAGAGAGCCTCCATTAGTTATACAGACAGTAGGTTGAGTGTTTTTAGACATAACAGTTATAGGGAGTAAGAGCAACTGTAAACAAAACGTAAAGCTAAAGAGAGGGACACTTATCCAAGTGGCCCGAGTGAGCATCATGGGACTGCAGACTAAAGCTGCAGATCAGTTCGGGGCTATAGCACCGGCGAAGGTGCTTAGGCAGAGGTGCAGAGGCTCTGAACGTAAGCCGCCCTGTGAAGGCTCAAAATGGCGGCATGAGGCATCCAGGACAGTGCATAGTCACAGCCATAGTTCCAGTGAGAAAGAAAAGTTATGTATCAGAGCCCTGAGAAGCGGGGCTTGCTGGGCTGCCTAGGGAGACATCAGGTTGAACAGGGACCTTTGGGGGCCTCCCTGAGACTTTAGCCCACGAAGACTTCGGAGGGGAGAGTCTCCTTGCTGCTCCTGCAGCGCGAGGCCTTTTATCATGAGCGAGGCCTAGCCTCTGTAAAACTTCAGGGATATGGTCAGGGTCAGAGATGGAGATTTGTCTGCCGTTGTGAGGTATGATAAGCTTGAAGGGGAAGCCCCATCTGTACTTTATCCCCTGCTTGATCAGTGCGGTAGTAAGAGGCTTCATCTCCCAGCGTTTATTCAGCGTGATGGGGGATAGATCCGGAAAGATCGAGATCTTGCACTCCTGGAAATCAACATGTGGGAGGTTGCGGGCGGCCACAATGATGGCATCTTTGGTGCTAAAGTAGTGGAGCCTGGTAACAATGTCCCGAGGGGGGCTCCCATCTTTAGGCAGGGGCTTCAGGGCCCTGTGGGCTCGATCCATCCTCAGCTCTGAGTCAGGGAGGTCTGGGATAAGATGGCGGAACAGCGCCAGCAGAAAGTCCTGGACTTCTAAGACAGTCTCCGGGACGCCCCGGATTCTTAAGTTGCTTCTTCTGTCCCTATTCTCCTGGTCCTCGCGGGCTTCAAACAGGGTAGCGATATCTGAGCGTATCTCCTGGATGTCTGTGTCCGTCTGTTGGCAATAGGCCCTGACCCCCTCCAGACCCTCCTCTATTTCGTGGACCCGCTCACCGAGAGCTGATATCTCATCGCTAATCTCTTTGACAGTGTCAGTCTTGGAAGCGTTGATAAGTCTTTCTAGGTTTAAGTATAGAGACTGCAAGTCAGCTTTGGTAACTCGGTCAGGATCTGCTTGCTTACCGGCCTGTGAGCTGTTCTCGCCGGAGGTCCGGGCGCCATCTTGAGAAGGAGGCCCTTTCTGCTTGTTGGAGAATAATTCAGGAATTCCTGGGTCTGTGACCGCCTGGTTTTTCTTCGGACCCATGCTGGTAAGTTCCTAGGGGCTGGGGGATGAGAACCGCCGTGGAGGAGGGAGAGGAAGGGGGTCCGGGTGTGCTAATTGCGGCTAAGTCTGTCGGAGCTACTCAGCCATGCGTCTGCCCTGCACGGAGGTTAGGCGCCGCCCCTATTTCTGTATTTTTTTATTGTAAATTTTATTACAAAAAAAAATTTGGTATGGGAGGTAATGAGTTAATTTATAATGTAAAACTATGTATATGAAAAATGCTTTTGGGTGTAGTTTTACCATTTGGCCACCAGATGGCCAAAGTAACTTTTTGTGAATGCGTCCTGCAAGTGTAGGAAGTACGCTTGCAGGAAGTTCAGGGAGGCTGGGAAACTTTTATTTTTTTTTTTTATTTGCACCATGATCGCGCTGTTACTCATAGAAGCAGCCGATCATTGCTGGGGGGCTTAGATCAACGAATGGGAATGGTTATTCCCGTTCATTGATCTCCGGGCGAGTGGCCGGCGGCGTGCACGAGCGAGCGGGAGCGCACGCGTGTAGCAGCGGGAGGTGCGTATGTCTCCGTCCCTGGTGGTTAAAGGTTGTGCAAAGGGACGGAGATATACGCATCTGCGGTGGTAAAGTGGTTAATGTTGCAAGCCACTGCGCATGTCGTCACTCCCGCTGACATCGCCGGGAGGCCAGGGCCTTGGGTGGCTCCACATGGAAGAGGGGAGAATGCAAATGGAACAGGCTGTAAAAGGGAAGCAACAAGGAAGATTGATGCTGCTGCTCAAGAGAGATATACATGAAATGGGCTGCTGTACATGGAAAAGGGGCAGCACATGGAATGGGGGGGGGGGTTGCTGCTGCACATGGAAGGAGAGCCACAAGAAAGTTGGTCTAGTGGTGGTAAAATTATAAATTCTGCCGTACATCCAGTGTGGGGGAGGGGCTCACAGTGCCAAAACCAACAGACTTCAGAGAGTGTCCAGCCTGTGTAACTTGTGGTGTCCCTGCTGGAGGTGTGGTCTGAGAACAGTCTTTCCCAGTCTAGTATTTTCTCTCCAATATGGATTAAATGGCTCATTTTTAAGACATTTGGAAGGTTGTGAGACGATGTAAGGTATAATTTTAGTGTTTTTCTCAGCTCTGGGTTTATCTCTGCAGGTATACTTTAAGCAGTACTGCCACAAGTGCCTGAACGCCCACAACCCCTACTACGTGGAGTCTATCGAGTGCAAGGTAAGCAGAGCGCTTTTATTCTTTAAAATGCATATCGCCTCTAATTGTAACACAGAACATCTGCATCCGAAGAGGACCAAGCTTGTAGACTGAGGATGGAGGAGCCCTCATTGTAAAACTCAGGCTTAGTGATGGAAGGGTTGGCCCGTGCCAGTGTTAGCAACACGCCCTTAAATCATTAGGCTTCTGACGCTCCGCCTAGAAAATGTTTTGAGGTCTCTGGTCACACCCACCTTCCTTGCTACAGCCCGCCCCAGCTCAGCAGCCACCTATCAGGTCACAGTTGCAGAAATGGGGTCATTTGCAGCAAAGTAGGTTGGAGAGGACTACAGAACTCTGAAACAAGTCTCTGAAGAAGCAGGGCTAGTACCTGCGAAACAGCTGTCAGACTTGTCCGTCCCACATCTCCCATGGCCTAACTTCCCCCCCCCCCCCCCCCCCCCTCCT
Source organism: Hyperolius riggenbachi (assembly GCF_040937935.1). NCBI lineage: Eukaryota > Metazoa > Chordata > Amphibia > Anura > Hyperoliidae > Hyperolius > Hyperolius riggenbachi. The sequence goes on along the minus strand of NC_090647.1, from coordinate 15,780,400 downwards.
GCTGTGAGTTTCTTTTGTCAACACGGCCACAATAAAGGGCATTTTAGCAGCTGTGCCCATCTCCTCCTTCTCTTCTGATTGAAATTGTGGACTACCATTGGAGCACGCTGCAGGTAAGCCCAGTGTGGCACTATCCACCCCTGCTGCATTTTGTGCAAGTGCTTTTTCTCTCCATATTTGCAAGAACTCTGAAACACTTAGACAAAAATGTTTTTTTTTTTTTTTTTTGTTTTTTTTTTCCCCGGAGGGGGGAGGAGTTCCAAGGATATCCTTTATTGGCGAGTGGTTTAGTAACAAAGCTATTTTTTCCTTTAAGGTGGCCCCACACTGTCAAGTTTATTTTTTTTTTTTTTTTTTTTTTTCTACTAGAGAATTACCGTACTTTTGTACATGACAATGTCATACCCACGTTACATTTTCCCACAATTTATGAAAAAGTAATAAAAAGATAGGGCTTATAAATCAAGAAATGTACAATCTATCCTACATTACACTTTCAGTTAATCAGCATTTTCCACCTGATGAACAAATATGTCCCCTCAATCAGATTTCTCAATTGAACAAAAATATATAAATTTTCTGAACAATCAATTTATCAAAAACAGAATATGAAATCTCATTATTGTAGTGTGTGGGCACCTGTGGTATCGAAGTGCTTTCAGGAGGATAGGATTTCCCACAATTCTTAATATTTTGCACCTTTAGCTCGCTGCTTATCCCAGAATTTGGTTAGTTAGTCTGGTAGATGTAATGTGACCCCCATCATAGTATGACACTCGTTGCTGTAGAAGCTTCCTCCCTCAGACCCTCCCAGCCGTAAAACACACGGGAGTGCAGCACATCATTACTACACAGGGGCATCCTCTAAGTGGATGATGGAAACCTTGGCAGTGGTGCCCCACAAGGCTCAGTACTGGGTCCACGTCTCTAACTTATTAAACCTAGCAGATGGAATACAAAGTAATGCTGATTGCCATTTTTGCAGCTAATACAACATTGTTGTAGGTATAAATGGCACCACCGACGCAGGGACAATGTCTCTCCAGTACATCTAAAAAGAAAAGTTGGGACCTGTAGGGTTAGGGAGTAGAGATTGAGACACTAATGCCACCCAACCCATATTGGCTGCTGTTCAGAAAAGTGACGCAGCTCACCCTCCCCAACAGAAACCCAGCTGAAGAAGAAAATTCTTGCCTACCTTTTTTTTTTTTTCCCCCATGTATTTTGGTGTGGAATGCACCCCAAACTGTCTGCATATAGACTGCAATCTTCCTTGTTTTCAACTGAGCCTGCTTCCTTTGCGGTCAGAACAGTGGGGATGATTCAATCCAGGAGTCAGCAGTAGCTCCACCCACCAAGCTTGAAGCAAAGCCTTTATACTCCCCTATGTACAGTACATGGCCAATGAGGGCAAGTGCACACCAAAACCGCTATTGTAGTCGATGGTGGTTTGCGATGGCAATTTTGTGAAGTGATCTTTTTTCAGAGCGATTTTTGAGCGTTTTTTGCTCATTCATTCAAGCTAAATCGCTCCAAAAAATGCTGCTTGCAGTGCATTTGCAATTTTAGACAAGTCACAATGCTGTTGTGGGAACACCCTCAGAGCAAAGCGCTTTCGCAATCTGGAAAGTGCTGTTGGTGTGCACCAGCTACCAGAGACAAACTGCAGCTTTGCATGAAAAAAGGGCCGGGCTGGATAACGAATTGGTAACGGTGGATAACGAAATCTCAATGATAAACCTCGTTGATGAAATTGGTTAATGATAAATGCCATATTAAAACAGACTAGGGATAATAAAAAGATATTACTGTTAAAAATCATTACGTAATTCATCCATACAGCTTAAACCAAACCTACTCACACAGAACCACTCCCCCTGGCGGTGCCTAAACCGAACCACTCCCCCTGGCGGTGCCTAAACCTAACCACCTTGTTTCCTCTTTCCAGACCTGCATGAAGGCGCTGTGCTCCTGCCCTGAGAGGCGATACATCGACCTGAAGCGTCCCCACTGCCAGGAGCTGTGCGGCCGCTGCAAGGGACAGAGACTTTCCTGCGACAAGACCTACAGCTTCAAATACCTGGTGTGATCGGAGCCCCGCCCATCGGACCGCATGTCACGGCGCACGGAGATCGTAGTGACGTGCAGGGATGCGAAGCGCCGCTATAGTTTGCACTGACCTGTACAGATATCCTTTTTTCCTTTTGTATAAAGAGTTCTATGTAAATAAGAGTTTTTGTTAACGTTTGGATGTCCCGAGATGACCCTCTCACCCTCTGAATTGAATGGTTGGATGTTTTGTACTGACGGCGGTGGCCGACGCCTTGTTAGTGTGGGCGTGGCCTGTCCGCCGTCCTGTAAATATCACATGTTGTGTATTGCGTGGACTACAAACACACTGCAGTCTTAAAATAAAAAAATAAACACGTCAAAGCCTGCTTCCTCTGTACACCAATCTGCAGAACTTACGATCTGCTCTGAGGGAGCTCTTGTATTCAATGGAGAGATTTGTAATATCTGTACAGGTTTATGCATTCTGCGATCGCAGATTGTCTGAGGTTGGGGGACCGTAGGGATGGACATGATGCAGGTTTATCCAAATTCTTTAAGCAAATGTCTGCAGCTTGAAAATAGACCACTTGAGGGTGCTGGAACCCACTAGAGCGTTTTTTTTTTCTTTCCTTTTTGAGCGTTTCAGGAGCAATTCAAACTGCTAGGTATTTCCCTAAACACTCAGTTAATGTTAATGGATGGGCCAAATTCCACTGGAGCGACTGCGATTACCAAATTGCAAAACGCAGGACATGCAGTATTTTAGCGTTTCTGCAATGTAAAGTATATAAACGCTGGCTCATGAATCTCTATACAGAGCGATTTTGCTAGAGTTTTTGAAGTTACTGCACACTGTCAAAAAAAATAAAATTGAAAGGACCAATCAGAATTAAAAACTCTAATTGCTACACAATCGCTGGCACAAACCTTATTACACTTTTTAAAGTCTCTACCCAAAACACTCATGAAATGGCTTACAAAACGCTCATACAAAACACTAGCGATAGCGATTTGTAGTGGATTCCAGGCCTCAATCCTGTCCAGGAGAAATTTGGTCCCTATCCAAGCTGCATACATTTGCATGCAGTTTGCATAATACTGCATCAATTCACAATTTGCATCTCATTGACCATTCCTAGAAACCAGATTTACCACTTCAGGTTTGATGCATACATACAGGGAAGGCTCTGGGCACCATAGAGCAGTGATGGATGACCTTGGCACTCCAGCTGTGACAAAACTACAAATCCCATCAGGCCTCTGCCTCCCTGAGTTATGCTTAGAGCTGTCAGTGGTGCAATGCCTCATGGGACTTGTAGTTCCACCACAGCTGGAGTGCCAAGGTTAGCCATCACTGCTATAGAGCCTTCCTGGTCCTCTGTCCCCTCATTCCACTGCTGCCCCTGGTGGAAGCTACTCATTGTTCTAGGTCACAGGTGTTGAACACAAGATCCTCCTTGCCATTGTGTGTGGTCCTCCAGAGCTCAAAATGTGCATCATTGTAAGCTGTCAAGTCACACTGCCTTCCCATCCCGGGCATGCACCCCTCTCTTGGTAACCAATCCCTCCTCATATGCCTGATAACCCCACACACCCCACACACACCCCACACACACCCCACACACACCCCACACACACCCCACACACACCCCACACACACCCCACACACACCCCACACACACCCCACACACACCCCACACACACCCCACACACACCCCACACACACCCCACACACACCCCACACACACCCCACACACACCCCACACACACCCCACACACACCCCACACACACCCCACACAACACTATGGGGGAAGTAAAGGCCAGCATCTGGTCTTGAGTCACACTTCATATTGATCTTTCTGCCAAAGAAACACTGGAGCAGATAAATATTAAACGGCTCTTCTGCAGAAAAGGGAGGCGCTGACCTCCCCCTTGTTTGCTATGGTTATGCCACTGTTTGAGACTGTTCAGCAAATGTTCTATCTAATGTTGGGAATAAGAGATGACATTTTTCAGTCTATTTACCATCCGATCTTATTTTTGATAGATTTTCTTATCTTTTCTTATCAATTTCACTTCTATGAGAAATCAATCAAAAACGATTGAAAATAAGATTGTACATGTCGGAAATGATCTATCGAACCATTTATCTGCTGAAAAAACTTGTGGTGTATTCCAGTAATAAGCCATTTGGCCCATGACTTGGACTAGGTTTTAGATTCTGGCCCCTAATGTGCTTGTTTGACAACCCTGTTCTAATGCTGGGCATACACGGGTCGATGCAGCGGCCGATTAGCCGCCAGATCGACCCCGCCGCATGCCTGCTGCGTCCCCGCTCGTGCGCGCGGAGCAATTCACGCTCATCGCCGCCGGCGGTCCTTATCAGCCGCTCGATTCCCTGCCATTGTCCGCCAGCGGAAATCGAGCGTGCGCGGGTCGAGCGGCATGATCGGGCCAGCTGAATATTATCAGCTGGTCGATACACGGTACAGAAACTTACCGTGTATCCCCAGCATTAGTCTTCAGCTCTACTCATGCAGCCTTCAGAACAACTTGCATCCCTCAAAGTAGGATCCAAATGCTCAAATCCCCTAAACTACTCACTGGTGTAGGACTGAGCTAGCCAGTGCCACAGGAACATGAGGGTCCACCAGGCTGAGTTGAGCACTGAAACTAACTTTATTAGTTCAAATGGACAGCAAAAGCATACACAAACTATAGAAAATCCCTGAGCAGTTCTGAAGACAATCACAATCCATACGACACATGCATGAGCTTGGACTCGCACCTGTGCAGTGTGGATGCGCTAGTCTTCAGAACTAGTGATGTTGGCTAATCATAATCCAATTTTTTTTTTTCCATAACAAATCAAGTTTATTGTTCACCATCAACAGACAGGTAAAAGTTTGTATACAACTTTTACAATGCTTTACAGATCAGGGTAGAAAGGAACAAGTTCAGGGTTGTGAGTTTAATCATTATCAAAAATTACCCATCACTGTGTACATGTTTACAACTCAGCGCCTGAAATATAGAATAGACATACATGCTAGCCGTAGGCCCACATACAGAATATATTAGAGCACTGAGTAGTGGTGACCGCTTGTGGTCCACAATACTCGACTTGTAAAACCAATAACAGCTCTTTTTTAAGAGAGCAAACAAAATAGTGCTATGTCAGTATCAGATTTACGGGGATTGTCCATCCTCCAATTCAGGAGAAAGGTTCAGTTTACACCCACCCCACTCTTCTCTATCAAAGACAACTAAAGTCGCCCTGCCTGAGTATGTACGGAGTCTACCCACGTCGTCCAGATTTTATTAAATCGTAGTAAAGCCCCTCTATTTTGATAAATTGCTTTCCTGTAGGGTAGCACAGGGTTTACTGCTCGTATCCAGTCAATCATAATCCAAATTTAAATTCAATGCCTGCAGTGGGTGTGGGGGATTAACTAACCTATGCTGCCTAACTGATTAATTTGACTTGATGTCCATGTAACACCACTACCAGTTGTGGCTGGATGGTGTAATGGTTAAGGGCACTGCCTCTGACACAGGAGACCTGGGTTCAAATCTCGGCTCTGCCTGTTCAGTAAGCCAGCACCTATTCAGTAAGGAGTTTCTTGGGCAAGTCTCCTTAACACTGCTACTGCCTACTGAGTGTGCTCTAGTGGCTGCCTCGCAAGCGCTTTGAGTCCGACAGGAGAAAGGCGCTATACAAATACTGCAATTATTATTATTCCTTCCAGGTTTGAAGAAGGGAGTAGTTATGTGGACTGAATCTGCTTTAGGCCTCTTGCACACTGCTAGTGATTCCGATTCAGATTCCGCTTCGGAATCTGAATCGGATGTAAAAACTGATTAAAAAGCGGAATCGGAATCACTTGCAGTGTGCAAGAGGCCTTAGGCAGTGGCATAAGTTAACCCTCTGCAGTGGGCAGTGCGTATTTAAATTTTGATTATGAGCAGTTATATACATAGCTCCCAACTGTCCCTCTTTTGGAGGGACAGTTCCTCTTTATAAAATAACATTTCTATAGCGCTTTTCTCCCATAGGACTCAAAGCACTTAGGCTCTCTCAGATTCAGTAATTAGTAGGATGAAGTATTCACACAACAAAAGTTATATTTCTGCAAATGCCAGACTGAACAGGTGGGTTTTCAGTCTGGATTTAAACACGTCCAGGGATGGAGCTGTCCTGATCTGTTGAGGTAAGGAGTTCCAAAACGTAGGGGCAGCATGACAAAAGGCTCTGGGACCAAAAGTTTCCAAGTGGACTCTGAGTAACACTAGATTATTAGAACCCGTTGATCTGAGAATGCGGGGATTGCTACGCAGCTGCAACATATCTTTCATGTATCCAGGGCCCAGATTATTCAGGGATTTAAATGTCAGTAGGCCGATCTTGAATAGGACCCTCCATTCTATAGGTAGCCAGTGAAGGGAGTGCAGGACTGGCATTATGTGGCAGTGACGGGGTTGGTTGGTTAGCAGTCTGGCAGCAGTATTCTGTATCAGCTGTAGGCGGTACAAGGCCTTTTTTTGGAAGGCCAGTGTGGAGAGCATTGCAGTAGTCCAGTCGGGAGGTAATGAAGGCATGGACTAAGGTTGGCAGATCTTCTGGGGGGGATGAGGTGCTTGATTTTTGCAATGTTTATGTGAAAATAGGATGATTTCACCACAGCAGAGATTTGAGTTCTGAAGTTTAAATTCCCATCAATAAGAACTTCCAGGCTACGCACATGATCAGAGCTGCGTAGATCCATGCCTCCTATTCCCAGTGGTGAAGACTGCAAGTTACAGTAAGTTGTTGTCATGCGCTTTGGGAGCCCTGTCCCTCTTTACTCCTCATTTATCCCGCTTTTAGGACCTTGTCCCTTTTTCTATGTAAATATATGTAGTTCTCTACTGAAAATGTGTTTAATTGACTTAAAACTTTATTCCTGTCCTTTAAATTTATATATTTCTTATTATCAAATGGTAATATGAAGGGAAATGGACCAAGATAGACAGGACCAGTGTGGTTTGAATGATAAAACATGGTTTTCTTAAATCTTTATAGTGTGTGATTAGGGGTGTGTCAGGGGTGTGGTTTAAGTGTCCCTCTTTTTTTTTTTATCTCAAAGTTGGGAGGAATGTATATACTCATAGCGAACATCGCTATTCAGTAATAAACAATGGTGCAGACTGCAAGGAGAGGATAAATTATAGCAGATGAGTCACTGAGTCCACATGGTGGTGGTGAAGAGTACATTATGATAACCGACATGGTGCAGATTGCTAGCAATAACTAACATGTTGCATCAAAAAGAACATACGGTTTGGAACTTTGGATGAGTCTTCCTGTCGCCTAGCTGCAACTTATCAGATTGGAGAAGAGGTTTCTGTGAGATGCAGGAGGATCGAATTGTGCTCAGTCATGGCCTGAAAACAAAGATCAATTACTGTACCCTACCATCACAGGGTCAATAGGAATATATATGAGATGTATAAATATCCTTGTAGTACTACATTTCTAGAGGGAATTATGAGATATTATAAATATCATGGCTGCATAATGAGGTAAATAGTGCCACCCTGAGGTACTATATGGAATATATACATTTCTAGAGGGAATTATGAGGTATATAAATATCATGGCAGCATAAAAAGGTGAATTGTGCCACCCTGAGGTAATATATGGAATATATACATTTCTAGAAAATTATGAGTTAAATATCCTGGTGGCAGCATGATGTAAGCAGGGACACCCTAAGGTAATATATACATTTCTATATAGAATGATAAGGTATATAAATATCCTGGTGACAGTATGAGGTGCATAGGGTCACCCTGAGGTAATATATGGAATATATACATTTCTAGGGGGAATCATGAGGTACATAGGGACACCCTGAGGTAATATATGTCTAGGGGTGAATTATGAGGTATATAAATATCCTGGTGACAGTATGAGGTGCATAGGGTCACCACCCTGAGGTAATATATGGAATATATACATTTCTAGGGGGAATCATGAGGTAATATATGTCTAGGGGTGAATTATGAGGTATATAAATACACTGGCAGCAGCATGAGATACATAGAGGGCACCCAAGGTAATATATGGAATATGTACATTTCTAGGGGGAATTATGAGGTATATACGGTAAATATCCCGGCAGCAGCATGATGTATATAGGGGCACCCTGAGGTAATATATGGAATATATACATATCTAGGAGGAATTATGAGATATATAAATATCCTGGCAGCAGCATGATGTACATAGGGGCACCGTGAGGTAATATATGGAATATATACAGTTCTAGGGGGAATTATGAGGTGTATAAATATCCCGGCAGCAGCATGATGTACATAGGGGCACACTGAGGTAATATATGGAATATATACATTTCTAGGGGGAATTATGAGATATATATAAATATCCTGGCAGCAGTATGAGGTACATAGGGGCACCCTGAGGTAATATATGGAATATATACATTTCTAGGGGGAATTATGAGATATATAAATATCCTGGCAGCAGTATGATGTACATAGGGACACCCTGAGGTAATATATGGAATATATACATTTCTACGGGGAATTATAAGGTATACAAATATCCCAGCAGCAGCATGAGGTACATAGGGGCACCCTGAGGTAATATATGGAATATATATATTTCTAGAGGGAAGTATGAGGTATATAAATGTACTGGCAGCAGCATGATGTACATAGGGGGCACCCTGAGGTAATATATGGAATATATACATTTCTAGAGGGAATTATGAGATATATAAATGTACTGGCAGCAGCATGATGTATATAGGGACACCCTGAGGTAATATATGGAATATATACATTTCTAGAGGGAATTATGAGATATATACGGTAAATATCCTGGCAGCAGCATGATGTATATAGGGACACCCTGAGGTAATATATGGAATATATACATATCTAGGAGGAATTATGAGATATATAAATATCCTGGCAGCAGTATGAGGTACATAGGGGCACCCTGAGGTAATATATGGAATATATACATTTCTAGAGGGAATTATGAGGTATATAAATATCCTGGCAGCAGCATGATGTACATAGGGACACCCTGAGGTAATATATGGAATATATACATTTCTAGGAGGAATTATGAGGTATATAAATATCCTGGCAGCAGTATGAGGTACATAGGGGCACCCTGAGGTAATATATGGAATATATACATTTCTAGAGGGAATTATGAGGTATATAAATATCCCGGCAGCAGCATGATGTACATAGGGGCACCCTGAGGTAATATATACATTTCTAGGAGGAATTATGAGGTATATAAATATCCTGGCAGCAGTATGAGGTACATAGGGGCACCCTGAGGTAATATATGGAATATATACATTTCTAGAGGGAATTATGAGGTATATAAATATCCCGGCAGCAGCATGATGTACATAGGGGCACCCTGAGGTAATATATACATTTCTAGGGGGAATTATGAGGTATATAAATATACTGGCAGCAGCATGATGTACATAGGGACACCCTGGGGTAATATATGGAATATATACATTTCTAGGAGGAATTATGAGGTATATAAATATCCTGGCAGCAGCATGATGTATATAGGGACACCCTGAGGTAATATATGGAATATATACATATCTAGGAGGAATTATGAGATATATAAATATCCTGGCAGCAGCATGAGGTACATAGGGGCACCCTGAGGTAATATATGGAATATATACATTTCTAGGGGGAATTATGAGGTATATAAATACACTGGCAGCAGCATGAGGTACATAGGGGCACCCTGAGGTAATATATGGAATATATACATTTCTATGGGGAATTATAAGGTATATAAATATCCGGGCAGCAGCATGAGGTACATAGGGACACCCTGAGGTAATATATGGAATATATACATTTCCAGAGGTAATTATGAAACATATAAATATCCCGGCAGCAGCATGATGTACATAGGGACACCCTGAGGTAATATATGGAATATATACATTTCTAGGGGGAATTATGAGATATATAAATATCCGGGCAGCAGCATGAGGTACATAGGGACACCCTGAGGTAATATATGGAATATATATATTTCTAGGGGGAATTATGAGATATATAAATATCCTGGCAGCAGCATGATGTATATAGGGACACCCTGAGGTAATATATGGAATATATACATTTCTAGGAGGAATTATGAGATATATAAATATCCTGGCAGCAGCATGATGTACATAGGGGCATCCTGAGGTAATATATGGAATATATACATTTCTAGAGGGAATTATGAGGTATATAAATTTCCCAATGCCTCCATGTCAGCACAACGGGTATTAGTCCCGCCCTAATACCCCACAGGACAGTTGTGTATAAAAGCTTTACTGACCCTCCCCTGTACGTCTTTTTTTCCTGTCCCTCACTTCACAGGACTGTCGCAGGTGGTTCCTGCAGGTGTGTTTTTTTGTTTTTTTTTTTTTCCCCCCTTACTGGCTGCATCAGGTAGCCCTCTTTTCCGCGCAGGTGCCTCCCCTGCTGCGATGCCACGAATGGGCCTTAAACAGGCTTTGGTGTGGGGACCCCGTTTTGCTGGTTTTGGGGGTCCACAGGATTGGCAGCTGGCTCAGGCGAAAAGCGCCTATAATGCGTTTGCTAAATACCTATTCCTCACATGCACTGTAAAGCGGTGTTCTGGCCGGGCATCCATTTCCTCCCTTTTCCTTCTCTAGGTGGTGCGCTCCATTGCGGCGTTCTGCCTTCCTGCGTCTCACCGACAGGAAACGGATGTGACGTCGGTGGTCTTCCATTGGGCGGACGGCGAAGCTCCGGGGGCGTGACGCTAGACGCCGTTCCGGGGATATCTCATGCCTGGACAATGGCGGCGGCGGCTCCCGAGGTGCGCAGCGTGGCGACGAGGTCGGACGCGTGGGTAACGCTGTAGACCCAGCTATCTTCACTATTGGTAGGTGCTGGGTTCTGAACACCGGGGGGGGGGGAGGGGTGGCGGTTTGCAGACAATGCGGATACAACGTTTTGCTGATTACTATCTTCCTCTCTCCCTCCAGCTTGCAGTGAGTTTTCTTTCTGCCATTATGTATGCCCCAGGGCCTCCCATAGACCAGCGAGCATATTCATGGTAAGGGGTGGCGCTATTTTTCTGTTTTTTTTTTTTTTTTTGTATAGTTGGCCCTATTTTTTAAGGTGCTAAGGAGGCTTGTTTTTGTTTCTTGACAGCCCGACAGAGAGCCGGGGGTGGAGAGATTCTCGCTCTCCTTCTAGAGAATACTATAAAAGACGCTCACGCAGCAGATCAAGATCGCACAGGAGATCAAGATCAAAGTCGCCACCACGCCACCGCAAAGAGAAACCCTGCTGGGCTTGTGGGAAACAGGTTATGCCAGGAAGACTGGTCTGCGCCAGATGTTTCCACGATCTGGGGAAGAAACCAGCCTCAGAGCCTGTGAATATTACTGATGCCATTCAAAAAGCAGTACAAGATTCAATGAATAGCTACATAGCTAGTCTCCCAGCCTCAGCTTCAGCTCAGGAGCAACCAGGGACTTCAGCAATGAAAACAGATAATGATATGAACATTGGTTTCGACTTTGCACTAGTTGAGCCCTTTATTAAAGCTGTCCGAGAAGCCATAGACTGGGAGGACTCAGAGGAGGAAACGGAAGAAAGGAAGAAACCCAAAAAGAGTTACTATAAACATCTTGACAAGTCCAGATTATCATTTCCGGTGATGGAAGAGATCCAGGCCATTATAGATGAGGAATGGCAGAAAATGGAAAAGAAAGCGCCGTTGGCAAATAGACTCGCAAAACTATATCCTCTCCCACACAAACAGATAAAGTTGCTAGATACAGCTCCAGTGGTAGACGCATCAGTTGCTAGGCTAGCTAAACACGTAACTCTACCGATCGAAGACTCGATCTCCTTTATCGATGCTCTTGATCGTAAGCAAGATCTGGACCTCAGGAAGGTGTACACTAATGCAGGAGGAGCCTGCAAACCAGCCATCGCCCTGACGGCAGTAGGTAAAGGGATTCAGGCCTGGACGGCGAATATAGAGCAAGGAATCATGGAGGGCATGGATAAAGATTTATTAATCCAGAAACTGGAAGACCTAAAAGTCTCGGGAGAGTTTGTTGGGGAAGCGGCCATTGATATAGTACGAGCCACTGCAAGGACGATGCTTTATTCAGTTACGGCGAAGAGGGCCCTATGGCTTAAATCCTGGTCCGCGGACCCGACTTCCCGACAGTCGTGGTGTAGGATTCCATTCGATGGGAAATCCCTCTTCGGTGACAAGTTGGATTCAGCTATATCCAGAGTGACTGGCGGGAAGTCGGGTCTCCTGCCTCAAGACAAACGACCTAAGAAGAATTATAATCCCTCCATTGGACAGTCACAAGGATCAAGATATCGCAATGCCAGGTCATACAGACCGGGCAGGAATAATAGAAACTGGCAGGCAACGCAGGCTACAACAGGGAAATTTATTAAGCAAAGACCCCCTCAGGGGGGCCAACAAGCAAAGAAGTCTTTTTGACGAAGCGCCAGTCCAGAGTGGCCCAGTGGGAGCCAGGCTAAGACTATTCAGCCACGTTTGGAGGAAACAAATTCTATCTCCATGGGTGAGAAGGACTGTAACAACAGGTCACTTCCGGGCTTTCAGGAAATCTCCTCCAGAAAATCGCTTCAAAGTAACAACAGTGCCTTCAACAAAAGAGAAACAGGAAATTCTCAACAAGTACTTACAGGACCTAATAGAGAAACAAGCCATTATTCCAGTCCCTACTCAGGAAAGGTTTCAAGGCTTCTATTCCAGACTGTTCTTCGTCCAAAAGAAGACGGGCGAACTTCGCCCAGTCTTAGATCTAAAAGACCTGAATACCTATATTCAACTAGAACGCTTCAAGATGGAATCTCTAAACACGATTATCATGGTAGTGGAACCTCTAGACTTCATGATATCAGTCGATCTCGAGGATGCGTACCTCCATGTCCCAATCCAGAGAAATCTCCAGAGATACCTGAGGTTCGCGGTCGGAAATTTACACTTCCAGTTTGTCTGCCTGCCGTTTGGTATCTGCACGGCACCAAGGACATTTTCCAAACTGCTGCTGGAAATTATAGCGATCGTCAGGCTGAAAAATATACGAGTTTTTCATTATCTAGACGATGTCCTATTGTTAGCTCGATCAACCCAGGAGGGGATACGACACAGAGACATTCTTATGGACACTCTCCGACAGTTTGGATGGCTAATAAACCTGGCCAAAAGTCACCTGAATCCATCCCAAGAGTTAGTCTATCTGGGGGCGAGGTTTCAAACCCAAAGAAATACTGTGGGGCTACCAACAGAGAAAATTCCTATAATAAAACAGCGAATACTTCAGCTACTGTGCCTATCTCAGACACAAGTAAGATTCTGCCTGAAAGTGTTGGGGACAATGTCTTCCACTATACCTCTAATACCATGGGCCCATTGGCACTTGAGGAGTCTACAAAGGGGGTTCTTGGATCAGTGGGATGGAATCAGTATGAGCCAAACGATATTGGTGACACCACACATGAAAAAAGACCTCCCTTGGTGGCTATCGGACCAAAACCTCATGAAAACGTTACCTTTGAGGGCGGAGAAACCTGTAATACTAGGTACAGACGCCAGCACGACCGGCTGGGGAGCAAAGTGTGGCTCTCAGATAGCTCAGGGGAAGTGGCCAGCGTCCATGAAACACTGGCCGGCCAACAAACTAGAGCTGAGGGCAGCACTATGCGCCCTCTGTCGTTTCCAAGACAGATTGAGAAACAAGCATGTCCTGTTGGAGATGGACAACAGAACAGCCGTAGCGTATATACGCAATCAAGGTGGGTCTCACAGTCGGTCCTTGATGGAGGAAACATCCTTGATTTTCACCCTAGCAATGAAACACTTGAAGTCGATAACAGCAACCTATATCCCAGGAGAACTCAACATAATTCCAGACTATCTGAGCAGGAAAGGAATTTCGAACAACGAATGGGAGTTGGAGAAGTCTGCCTTCGAGGCGATTTGCGCGCACTGGCAGCATCCGGAACTGGATCTCATGGCATCCAGGAACAACACGAAGTGCCCGAGATATTTCAGTCGATACCCGGAAAGAGATGCAGAGGCATACGACGCTCTACAAGCCCCATGGACATTTCAGGTCGCTTATGTCTTTCCACCAATACCTCTCATTGCGAGATTGTTGAAGAGGTTAGCAGGGGAACCAGTGGTCCTATTGGCAGTCCTACCTTGGTGGCCAAAAAGACCCTGGTTCCCTATGATCTCTCGGATGGCGATGACTCAACCGTTTCACATACCAATAAGCAGGACTCTCCTTTCACAGGGTCCTCTATTGCACCCGAATCCGGCTCGCCTCAACCTCAAGGCATGGAAATTGAGAGGCGGAAGTTAGAGAGGCTCGGATGTTCAGAAACAGTTATCTCGACCCTTCTGAGTGCGAGGAAAGCTACAACCAACGCAACATATTACAGAATATGGAAAGTATATATAGACTTTTGCCTCTAAGCAGCACTTTGATCCACTACAGCCTCCAGTACACCAGATATTAGCGTTCCTGCAGTCTGGACTACAAAAAGGACTTGCCTACCATACTATTAAAGTTCACATTTCAGCGATCTCCACTCTAACGGATCATCGTTGGGCCTTGGAACCCTTGGTAAAACGGTTTGTGGCAGGAGTGATGAGAGTGCGACCACCTTCCAGGTCCATATTCCCAAAGTGGGACCTTCCATTAGTCTTGGACTATCTAACCAAAGATCCGTTTGAACCTCTAGAGGATTGTGCTCTGTGGTTCAAAACGTTGAAATCTGTCTTCCTGGTGGCGATCACATCGGCAAGGAGGTCGTCAGAGCTACAGGCCCTAAGTCATCTAGAGCCCTACCTTATCTTTTATCAAGACAGAGTACAGATTAGGCCTGTCCAGGGATTCTTACCAAAAGTCCCTTCTACACTCCACATTAACCAAGAATGGTCTTTACCCACTTTCAACCAACAAAATGATCCAATCCTAAACTCCTTGGATGTGGCAAGGACTCTGAAATCCTATTTGATAGCGACCAAAGACTTTAGGAAAACAGATAGACTATTTGTAGTTCCTAATGGATACCGCCGGGGTGAACCAGCATCAGCTAGGACTATAGCTTCCTGGTTGGTGCGAACCATACAGGGAGCCTACAAGGCAGCAGGCAAGGATCCTCCAACGGACATTCTGGCCCATTCGACGAGAGGACTGGCCGCCTCCTGGGCAGCCAGCATGAACATTTCGGTCACAAAAATTTGCCAAGCGGCGAATTGGAGTAGTATCAATACTTTTGTAAAACATTATCAGGTAGACACTTCACGTTCGACCACTGTGGAATTTGGAAGAGCAGTTTTATCTTCCTGTCCTTCCTCTCTGTCTGATGTATAATATATTATGAGCAGTGTTATGTTAATAAATTTGATTTCTTCACCTGCTCCAGTTGCCCTCCCGGTATGTTATTGTTAGCTAGTTACGTCCCGTTGTGCTGACATGGAGGCATTGGGAAAACGGAAAATTGAATACTTACCTACCGGTAATTTTCCTTTCCCGATGCATCCATGTCAGCACAAGGGACCCACCCATGGTTCAGTGAGGTACTAGTTACAAGACGTACAGGGGAGGGTCAGTAAAGCTTTTATACACAACTGTCCTGTGGGGTATTAGGGCGGGACTAATACCCGTTGTGCTGACATGGATGCATCGGGAAAGGAAAATTACCGGTAGGTAAGTATTCAATTTTCCGTTATCCTGGCAGCAGTATGATGTACATAGGGGCACCCTGAGGTAATATATGGAATATATACATTTCTAGGAGGAATTATGAGATATATAAATATCCTGGCAGCAGCATGAGGTACATAGGGGCACCCTGAGGTAATATATGGAATATATACATTTCTAGGAGGAATTATGAGGTATATAAATATCCTGGCAGCAGCATGATGTACATAGGGGCACCCTGAGGTAATATATGGAATATATACATTTCTAGGAGGAATTATGAGATATATAAATATCCTGGCAGCAGCATGAGGTACATAGGGACACCCTGAGGTAATATATGGAATATATACATTTCTAGGAGGAATTATGAGGTATATAAATATCCTGGCAGCAGCATGAGGTACATAGGGACACCCTGAGGTAATATATGGAATATATACATTTCTAGGGGGAATTATGAGATATATATAAATATCCTGGCAGCAGCATGAGGTAATAGTTACATTTCTAGGGGGAATTATGAGGTATATATAAATATCCTGGCAGCAGCATGATGTACATAGGGGCACCCTGAGGTAATATATGGAATATATACATTTCTAGGAGGAATTATGAGGTATATAAATATCCTGGCAGCAGCATGATGTGCATAGGGGCACCCTGAGGTAATATATGGAATATATACATTTCTAGGAGGAATTATGAGGTATATAAATATCCTGGCAGCAGCATGATGTACATAGGGGCACCCTGAGGTAATATATGGAATATATACATTTCTAGGAGGAATTATGAGATATATAAATATAGGGACACCCTGAGGTAATATATGGAATATATACATTTCTAGGAGGAATTATGAGATATATACATTTCTAGGAGGAATTATGAGGTATATAAATACACTGGCAGCAGCATGAGGTACATAGGGGCACCCTTTTTATTATTATTATTATTATTATTTAGTATTTATATAGCGCCGACATATTACGCAGCGCTGTACAGTGTATATATATATATATCTTGTCACTAACTGTCCCTCAAAGGAGCTCACAATCTAATCCCTACCATTGCCATATGTCTATATTGTGTAGTGTAAGTACTGTAGTCTAGGGCCAATTTTTTAGAGTAGCCAATTAACTTATCTGTATGTTTTTGGAATGTGGGAGGAAACCGGAGTGCCCGGAGGAAACCCACGCAGACACGGAGAGAACATACAAACTCTTTGCAGATAGTGCCCTGGCTGGGATTCGAACCAGGAACTCAGCGCTGCAAGGCGAGAGAGCTAACCACTACGCCACCGTGCTGCCCGTAGGTATATTACCCCGAGGTAATATATGGAATATATACATTTCTAGAGGGAATTATGAGATATATAAATATCCTGGCAGCAGCATGAGGTAATATATCTATATATATAAAATCGGATGTATGTATGTGTATGTGTGTGTGTGTGTGTGTATGTGCCGCGATCACGCGAAAACGGCTTGACCGATTTGAACGAAACTTGGTACACAGATCCCTTACTACCTGGGATGATATGTTCTGGGGGTCTCGCGGCCCCCCTGCACACCTGGGCGGAGCTACAAACAGCAAATCAGATTCCACCCATTCAAGTCAATGGAAAAAATGTAAAAGGCTGCCATTCTCACAGTAATCAAGCCAGAGTCCCCACACATGGCACAGTTGGTCACTTGGTGACCGAGGTTACAAATCCAGGAAAAGTGGGCGGAGCATAAAACAGCCAATCAAATTTCAGCCGTTCATTTTAAATGGGAAAATGTAAACTGCAGCCATTCTTACACTGTTAATCACAGAGTTCTCAAACTTGCCACACTTGGTCACTGGGTTATTGCGATTAAGATTCAAGAAAATGGGTGGAGCCTACAACAGCCAATCAAAATTCACCTATTGATTTTCAAGGGGAATATTTAAACTGCTGCTATTCTTACACTTTTAATTGCAGAGGCTTCAAACTTGCTACAGCCGGTCATTGGGTGACTGGGGTCCAAATTCACTAAAGGGGCGGGGCCACATACAGCCAATCAGATTTCCTTGGTGGATAAACTGCTTCCATTCACACATTTTTGATGCCAGGAACCTGACAGCTCACAAACTTGGTCATTGAGTGACTGTGTGTTGAGGTTACAAAAAGTGGGCGGAGCCAAACAACTTTTACTGGGAAAATATAAACTGCAGCCATTCTTACACCGTTAATGGCAGGGTTCTCAAACTTTGCACAGTTGGTCATTGGGTGACAGATTAAGATTTTGGAAGGTGGGTGGAGCCTACAACAGCCAATAAAAATTCCCCATTTGATTTTCAAAGGGAATATTTCATCTGCTACCATTCTCTTATACTGGTAAAAGCAGATGCCTCAAACCTGGTACAGTTGGTCACTGGGTGACTGGGGCCCAAATTCAGGAAGGGGGCAGAGCCACAAACAGCCAGATTTGTTTATTTTTCAATGGGAATATACAAAGTATTGATACCAAGGAACCCAAAGCTGATAAACTTGATAATTGAGTGACTGTATGTCAAGGTTAGAAAAAGTGGGCGGTGCCAACAACTTCATTTTTTACATTGCAGGGTTCTCATACTTTACACAATTGGCCACTGGGTGACTGGGATGAACATTCAGAAATGTGGGTGGAGCCTACAACAGCCAATCAAAATGTACCTATTGATTTTCAAGGGGAATATTCACATTGCTACCATTCTTACACTGTTAGTGGCAGAGGCCTCAAACCTGATACAGTCAGTCATTGGGTGACTGGGGTCCAAATGCACTAAAGGGGTGGAGCCACAAACAGCCAATCAGATTTGTTAGATTGATTTCAGCCATTCTGTTATTGGCAGGGTTCTCAAACGTGACACAGTTGGCCACTGGGTGGCTGGGACTAATGTTCAGAAAAGTGGGTGGAGCCTACAGCAGCCAATCAAAATTCACCTTTTGATTTTCAAGGGGAATATTTACATTGCTGCCATTCATACACTCTTAATAGCAGAGGCCTAACATTTGCTACAGTCAGTCACTGGGAGACTGGGATTTAAATTCTGAAGGGAGCGGGCCAAAAACAGCCAATCAGATTTGTTTAATTTCAAAGGTAAAATGCAACTTATTGATGCCTAAGACCCCAAAGCTCATAAACTTGGTCATTAGGTGACTGTATGTCAAGATTAGAAATAGTGGGCGGAGCCAAAAACAACTAACTTTTTACATGGGGAAATGTAAACTGCAGCTTTTCTTACACTGTTAATGGCCGGGTCCTCAAACTTCACATAGTTGGTCACTGGGTGACTAGGATTAATATTCGGAAAAGTAGGTGGAGCCTACAAGAGCCAATCAAAATTCACCTATTGGTTTTCAAGGGGAAAATTGAAACTGCAGCCATTCTCACACTGTTAATAGCAGAGGCCTCAAACCTGCTACAGTCGGTTGTTAAGTGTTTGGGGTTCAAATTCAGTAAAGGGGCGGAGCCAAAAAGAACCAGATTTCTTTGCTGGATAAACTGCTTCCATTAGCGCAATTTTGATGCCAGGAACCCAAAAGCTCACAAACTTGGTCATTGAGTAGTGACTGTGTCAAGGTTATAAAAAGTGGGTGGAGTTAAAAACAGATTTTTCTGGAAAATTGTAAACTGCAGCCCTTCTTCACTGTTAATGGCAGGGTTCTCAAACTTAGCATAGCTGGTTACTGGGTGACTGGGATTAATATTCAGAAAAGTGGGTGGAGCCTAAAAATGCCAATCAAAAATCACATGTCACTTTTCAAGGAGAATATTAAAATTGCTGCAATTCTTGCACTGTTAATGGCACAAGCCTAAAACCTGGTACAGTTGGTCATTGGGTCACGGAGGTTCAAATTCAGAAAAGGGGACAGAGCCACAAACAGTGAATCAGATTTGTTTCATTTCATGGGAAAGTACAAATTATCGATGCCAAGGACCCCAAAGCTCACAAAATTGGTCATTGAGTGACTGTGTGTCTAGGTTACAAATAGTGGGCGGAACCAAAACCAAATTTCACTGGGAAAATATAAACTGCAGCCATTTTTACACTGTTAATGGCAGGGATCTCAAACTTTGCCCAGATGGTCACTGGGTGACTGAGATTAATATTCAGGGAAGTGGGTGGAGCCTATAATAGCCAATCAAAATTCACCTGTTGATTTTCAAGTGGAATATTTAAATTGCTGCCATTTTTACACTGTTAATAGCAGATGCCTCAAACCTGCTACAGTTGGTCATTGGGTGACTGGGGTTTGAATGCTGGAGAGGGGCGGAGCCACAAACAGCCTATCTGATTTGTTTCATTTCTATGGGAATATGCAAATTATAGATGACAAGGACCCCAAAGCTCACAAACTTGGTCATTGAGTGTTTGTGCGTTAGGGTTAGAAAGTGGCCGGAGCCAACACCAGTCAAATACATACCTGGGCAATGCCGGGTCATCAGTGGGTGGAGACAAATACACATTTCACTGGGAAAATGTAAACTGCAGCCACCTTACACTGTTAATGGCAGGGTTTTTAAACTTTGCACAGTTGGTTACTGGGATTAATATTCAGAAAAGTGGGTGGAGCCTACAAAAGTGAATCAAACTTCACCTGTTGCTTTTCAAGGGGAATATTTAATTGCTACCATTCTTGAACTGTTAATGGCACACGCCTCAAACCTGGTACAGTTGGTTATTGTGTGACTGGGGTTCAAATTCAGAAAAGGGGTGGAGCCACATACAGCCAATCAGATTTGTTTCATTTCAAAGCAGATTATTGATACCAAAGACCGCAAAGCTCACAAACTTGGTCAGTGAGTAATTGTGTGTTAGGGTTAGAAAAAGAAGGCGGAGCCAACACCAGCCAAATACATACCCGGGCAACGCCGGGCAATCAGCTAGTGGAATATATACATTTCTAGGAGGAATTATGAGGTATATAAATACACTGGCAGCAGCATGAGGTACATAGGGGCACCCTGAGGTAATATATGGAATATATACATTTCTAGAGGGAATTATGAGATATATAAATATCCTGGCAGCAGCATGAGGTACATAGGGACACCCTGAGGTAATATATGGAATATATACATTTCTAGGAGGAATTATGAGGTATATAAATATCCTGGCAGCAGCATGAGGTACATAGGGACACCCTGAGGTAGAGTGACCAGACGTCCCGGATTCGGGGTCCGCTGTCCCAGGCTTAATGAGGTCCCGGGAAACGTCCCGCTTTCAGCAGCGGGACGTCCCAGCCTCGGGACTCTGGCCACTCTCTCCTCATGAACTGGCAGCGGCGTCTATAGACGCCGTGCCAGTTCATTGCCTGCAGCCCCGCTCCAGCCTCCTCTTCCGGTGTCTGTTCCGACACCGGCAGGCGAGCAGGGCTACGGCAAGATGGCTGCCGAAGCCCTGTACTGGAGACTATTTGTGTCTCCAGTACAGGGCTTCGGGCGCCATCTTGCCGTAGCCCTGTCAGCGCGGGAGATATGCAGGGGGAAGGTGGTCCCGGGAGGAACGTGCCAGAGGCCGGAGACTTCTGCCAGGTGAGTAAATGCTTTTTTTCCAGGTGAACTTTGCCCGCATTGCGTTTCTTGTCTGGTGAAATGTTTGCCCGCATTGCGTTTCTTTTCTGGTGAAATGTTTGCCCGCATTGCGTTTCTTTTCTGGTGAAATGTTTGCCCGCATTGCGTTTCTTTTCTGGTGAAATGTTTGCCCGCATTGCGTTTCTTTTCTGGTGAAATGTTTGCCCGCATTGCGTTTCTTTTCTGGTGAAATGTTTGCCCGCATTGCGTTTCTTTTCTGGTGAAATGTTTGCCCGCATTGCGTTTCTTTTTTGGTGAAATGTTTGCCCGCATTGCGTTTCTTTTCTGGTGAAATGTTTGCCCGCAGTGCGTTTCTTTTCTGGTGAAATGTTTGCCCGCATTGCGTTTCTTTTCTGGTGAAATGTTTGCCCGCATTGCGTTTCTTTTCTGGTGAAATGTTTGCCCGCATTGCGTTTCTTTTCTGGTGAAATGTTTGCCCGCATTGCGTTAATTTTCTGGTGAAATGTTTGCCTGCATTGCGTTTCTTTTCTGGTGAAATGTTTGCCCGCATTGCGTTTATTTTCTGGTGAAATGTTTGCCCGCATTGCATTTATTTTGTACTGACATGTTTGCCCGCATTGTGTTTATTGTCTGGTGAAATGTTTGCCCGCATTGCGTTTATTTTCTGGTGAAAGGTTTGCCTGCATTGCGTTTATTTTGTACTGACATGTTGCCCGCATTGCGTTTATTTTGTACTGACATGTTGCCCGCATTGCGTTTATTTTGTACTGACATGTTTGCCCGCATTGCGTTCATTTTCTGGTGAAATGTTTGCCTGCATTGCGTTTATTTTGTACTGACATGATGCCCGCATTGCGTTTATTTTGTACTGACATGTTGCCTGCATTGCGTTTATTTTGTACTGACATGTTTCCCGCATTGCGTTTATTTTGTACTGACATGTTGCCTGCATTGCGTTTATTTTGTACTGACATGTTTGCCCGCATTGCGTTTATTTTGTACTGACATGTTGCCCGCATTGTGTTTATTTTGTACTGACATGTTTGCCCGTATTGCGTTTATTTTGTACTGACATGTTTGCCCGCATTGCGTTTATATTCTGGTGAAATGTTTGCCCGCATTGCGTTTATTTTGTACTGACATGATGCCCGCATTGCGTTTATTTTGTACTGACATGTTTGCCCGCATTGCGTTTATTTTGTACTGACATGTTTGCCCGCATTGCGTTTATTTTGTACTGACATGTTTGCCCGCATTGCGTTTATTTTGTACTGACATGTTTGCCCGCATTGCGTTTATTTTCTGGTGAAATGTTTGCCCGCATTGCGTTTATTTTGTACTGACATGTTGCCCGCATTGCGTTTATTTTGTACTGACATGTTTGCCCGCATTGCATTTATTTTATACTGACATGTTTGCCCGCATTGCATTTATTTTATACTGACATATTGCCCGCATTGCGGTTATTTTGTGCTGACATGTTGCCTATTGCATTTATTTTCTGGTGTCCGGGGTAACTGTTACTGCATTTATTATTTAATGGTCATAGATGGCTATGTTTGCTGCTTTGTGGTTACGGTATACTATTAGCATCACACAGTTTCTGCACACCCATGATGCAAAGTCTCGTTTGTCCACATCATGGCGTAAACACTGCTTTCTTATGCCTCGCTGTTACATCATTACGTTAGCTCCGCCCATACAATGTCATTGGCACGCCTATGCCCCCTCCCCCCAGTCTTCGTCACTGCGCGCTCCTCAGTCCTCCCCACTTTTTGACGCGGCGCCCCCCCCACCGCCCCGCGCCCCCCTCCCCGTCCCAGGTTGGACCCACAAAAATCTGGTCATTCTACCTGAGGTAATATATGGAATATATACATTTCTAGAGGGAATTATGAGATATATATAAATATCCTGACAGCAGCATGATGTACATAGGGGCACCGTGAGGTAATATATGGAATATATACATTTCTAGGAGGAATTATGAGATATATAAATATCCTGGCAGCAGTATGATGTACATAGGGACACCCTGAGGTAATATATGGAATATATACATTTCTAGAGGGAATTATGAGATATATAAATATCCTGGCAGCAGCATGAGGTACATAGGGGCACTGTGAGGTAATATATGGAATATATACATTTCTAGAGGGAATTTTGAGGTATATAAATATCCTGGCAGCAGCATGAGGTACATAGGGACACCCTGAGGTAATATATACATTTCTAGAGGGAATTATGAGGTATATAAATATCCTGGCAGCAGCATGAGGTACATAGGGGCACCCTGAGGTAATATATGGAATATATACATTTCTAGAGGGAATTATGAGATATATAAATATCCTGGCAGCAGCATGAGGTACATAGGGACACCCTGAGGTAATATATGGAATATATACATGTCTAGAGGGAATTATGAGATATATATAAATATCCTGGCAGCAGCATGAGGTACATAGGGACACCCTGAGGTAATATATGGAATATATACATTTCTAGGAGGAATTATGAGGTATATAAATATCCTGGCAGCAGCATGATGTACATAGGGGCACTGTGAGGTAATATATGGAATATATACATTTCTAGGAGGAATTATGAGATATATAAATATCCTGGCAGCAGTATGATGTACATAGGGGCACTGTGAGGTAATATATGGAATATATACATTTCTAGAGGGAATTTTGAGGTATATAAATATCCTGGCAGCAGCATGAGGTAAATAGGGACACCCTGAGGTAATATATGGAATATATACATTTCTAGGAGGAATTATGAGATATATAAATATCCTGGCAGCAGCATGAGGTACATAGGGACACCCTGAGGTAATATATGGAATATATACATTTCTAGGGGGAATTATGAGATATATATATAAATATCCTGGCAGCAGCATGATGTACATAGGGACACCCTGAGGTAATATATGGAATATATACATTTCTAGGGGGAATTATGAGATATATATATAAATATCCTGGCAGCAGCATGAGGTAATAGTTACATTTCTAGGGGGAATTATGAGATAGATATATATATATATATATATATATATATATATATATATATATATATATATATATATATATATATATATATATATATATATATATATATATATATATATATAAATATCCTGGCAGCAGCATGAGGTAATAGTTACATTTCTAGGGGGAATTATGAGGTAAATGTGGGGGAAATCTCCACACTGTGGACACAGGCAGCGGTATGGAGTGCAGTATCTGGTGACTACACATTCTCTGCAGCAGACATGTTATGTGACAGCAATGCTTCCTGTTCCTGACCTAGATATTGATAAATGTCACATCATAATAATAAGTAATCATTCAGTCAGTGAGGGGGAGGAGCCAAGCTCGTGTAACGCCCCTCCTCGCTCTGCGCCAATCACATCCGCCGCTTTAGGCGGGAGCTCCGCTGAGGGGATTTCTGCAGAGCGGTTATTTCTCCTCTCTGTTTCCGCATAACGTTATCATTCTCATCAGTTACACTATAAGATGAGGCGCTCGGTGATACGCGGGCGCTTTATACATGAAATAGTAATAAGCACTCTTGCAGCGGAGATGTCCGCAGACGGGCGCCATGTTCCCGGAGACCAGCGCTTGTACAGGGGGCTTGTCATACACACCTGGGGGCGGAGCTGATGGAGACATTAGGGGCGGGACAGCTGTCACATAGACTCCGTCTGCTGGGGGAGGGAACAGCGAGGCGCGTGACGTCACGCTGACGGGTTTGGCGCGGTTTTTGTCTGGCTACTTGGCGCTCATTTTCCGTCAAGTTCCCCGAGAAGCAGAAGCGGGAGAGTCCCGGAGCCGCAGCCATGCACGTCATCAAGCGAGGTGAGCTGTGCTGCTGTATCCCTGCACTGATCTTCCTCCTAAGCACCCATCCCCCCAGCACCGTGCCCCTGTATTGCTGTACACCCCTCCTGCACCGTGCCCCCCTCATCTACCCCCAGCACTGTGCCCCCCTCCACTGATCTAACACCCTACTGTGCGCCCCTCCCCCCCCCAGCACTCTGCCCCCCCCCCTACACTGGTCTGCCCCAAGTGTGTGACCCCCCCCCCCCCCCAGCACCCCTCCTGCACTGATCTCCCCTCCAGCACTGTGCCCCCCTCCTTCACTGATCTACTCCCTGTGCCCCCCCTCCCCCCAGCACTCTGCCCCCCTCTCCTGCACTGATCTATCTCCCTGTGCCCACCTCCTGCACTGATCTACCCCCTGTGCCCCATGATCCTGCTGCACTGATCTGCCCCCTCCTGCACTGATCTGCCCCAGCACTGCTTTCCCCAGCCCTGAGACCCCATCATCTACCCCACTGATCTACCCCCAGTGCTGTGCACCCCTCCTCCACTGATCTGCCCCCTCCCCCAGCATTGTGCACCCCTTCTCCACTGATCTGCCCACTGTGCTGTGCCCTCCTCCCCCAGCACTGTGCCATAGCTCCCAACTGTCCCTCTTTTGGAGCGCTGTCCCTCTTTCCTCATTTGTCCCTCTTTCTAGGTTAATATAAGTAAGTTCTCTACTAAAAAATGTTTGACTAAACTTTATTCCCATCCTTTTAAACTGATATATTACTAATTTTAAAATGTTAATATAAAGGAAAATGAACCAGTGTGGTTTGAATTATAAAACATATTTTTCTTATGAAATCTTTACGGTATGTGTGGCTTAAAGAGACCGTGACAAAAAAAAAAAAGTTCCCCTGGAGGCTACTCAGCCCGGGAGGGGGAAGCCTCAGGGTTCCAATGAGGCTTTCCCCTCCGCTGTAGCTGCAGGCAGTCCAGCGCTGGCTCCCCTGAAGTGTCCCGCAATCCTCCCTCAACAAGCCTAGCAAGGTTTGATATATTTACCTTCCCGGCTCCAGCGGGGGCGCTGTTGCGGCTCTCAGCACGGAGATAAGCGGAAATAGCCGATCTCTGTCGGGTCTGCTGTACTACGGAGGTTCCCGGAGACTTGTGCCTGTGCAGTAGAGCGGGACGACAGCGTTCGGCTATTTCTGTCCATCTCCAAAAAAAGCCGATACTGCTCGCCGGGAAGGTAAATATTTACATCCCCGCTGTTCTGAGGTGCAAAGCAAAGCCTCGATAGGATCCGGAGGCTTCTTATATTAAACATTCAGTACATAAAACAGTGCCGGGGCAGAAGAGGTGACACTGCCCGGGGCTGAAGCAGGTGGAGGCTGAGCACGAGGTGGCCCCGGCATGATGAGCAGTACCTGGATCAGATCCGGCACATCCTTCAGTGGGGATCTGCACTGCCATGTGATTGGGGGAAGCGGAGGGGGGGGGGGGAAGAGTACTACAGACAAGATACAAGCTGGGGAGACACAGCAGGAAAGGCAATTTGAGTTCAGAGCTTTGCATTTTTTATTTTTTGCGTTCAGTTCGGGAGCAGCAGAGGACAGACTAGTGCACAGGAGGCTGCCTCGGGGACAGCCTGTCTCACGGAACATGCTACTATGCGTTGCTGGAGCTCCTCTGCCCCCAAACTGAAAGCTAAAAAAATTAAGCTCTAAAGTCACATCACCTCTCCCGCTGTCCTTGTTCCCCCACCCCAGCTGGATTAGACCAGCAGCTTGTTTTGTAATACACTGACATGGTGGTTACCTGCTGTCTGGGGGAGGATGGAAAATGAATGCACCGCTCGTGGCTGTCCCTGACTGCTGGACCCATGTGGTGCTCATCTCCTAACTCCTGCAGGCTGCTGGTGGGGATCTGTGAGCGTGCTTGCTTGGCTGCCTCACCATCAGCAGGAGAGGGGCGCCAGCATAACATAGAGCCTCTTACTCATTGGAGGGAGGGAGAGATGGAGCAGGAGTTTCTAGCTAGGTGTAAGGGCCTGTACACACTGCTGCGCTTGCGCTGCAATTTTTACATTGCAAAGACGTCATGAAAATAGAAAAAACCGCATCGCACCAGTATGTACAGGTCTTCATGATTTTTCAAAAAACCTTGCGATTTAAAAAGCACATGCGATTAAAAGCGCAGCAGTGTGTACAGGCCTTAAGGGCGCTTGTGCTTTTCAAATCGCATGTGTTTTTCAATCGCAATGTCTTTTGGAAAATAATAAATCGTGAAGACCTGTACACACTGGTGCGATGCGCTTTTTCTATTCTCATGAAGGCTTGCGATTTACAAATTGCATGCGATTTTAGAAACGCAGTGCAAGCGCATCTGTGTGTACAGGCCCTAATATGTACCCACGTCGTGATTTTCTCAACGATTTTTGACTGACGAGTGGTCATTTCAGAGGTATTGCGACTAGGGTTCCTGTGGTAGACCGGTATGACGGTATACCACGGTTTGATTGTACATGGTAATCATACCATGCACAATTACGGATTACTGGTATTCGGGGGCAGGGCGACGTAGCGGCAGACGCACGAACAAGGCCGGGGATAAATACTCACTTGCCAGGGGTCCTGCACGTGTGTACTGGCTTCTTCCTCCTTCCTGTTCTTGCGCCACACCTTCCTGTAACAGACCCCTTAAGCACTGTTACAAGGAGATGAATGCAAGAACAGGAAGTAGAAAGAAGCCATTACTTGCGTGCAGGACCCGCCGGTCTAAGCTAAGCTGGGTATAAGCTATTGTGACATTTCTTATTTTCAGGTCTGATATGTTAAGCATTGCTTCATTTAATTGTCCTGTTCATAAAAATATGATCTGATCTATCAACAGTAGTGATCCACCAAGTGTGCTAAAGCAGTGTTTCCCAACCCTGTCCTCAAGGCCCACCAACAGTGCATGTTTTGTGGAAATCCACAGCGGTAGTTGATCATCGCTGCTGAGACACGAATTATCTCACCTGTGAATGTTTGTGTTTTTTTTTCTTTAATTTTTTTTTTTTTTGCAAAACATGTGCAGTTGGTGGGCCCTGAGCATAGGGATTGGGAACTCTGTTCTAAAGAGCCAATCCAAGCCTCGGGTTTTTTTTCAGCATGGGGACCCAGAGCACAAGTGCTGAATGGCAGCCAATTGTGGTCTTGTCACCTCCATTGCATGTTTTTTTTTTTTTTTTTTTTTTTTTTTTTTTTTTTAAAGCCTCCAGAGTTTCTGTACGCTGGAGTTGAAAGGATGAAGGAGAAATACTGGGAAACTCTCTGGGTGCTTTAACATATGAGGCAGTAGGCTTGCTCAAATAATGACTTCGGATAAAATCCGAATAGGTGTTGTTTGGATTTTATCCATTTAATTAAAAAAACCTGTACGAGGGGGGGGGAGGGGGAAGGGTGTTTAATCGTACCCATCGGCGTCTTCTTCGATCTGTCCCTCGGCGCGTTCCAATCGGCGTTCACGTGACTGTACACTTCCTGCTTCAACCCGGGAGGAGGAAGTGTATAGTCACGTGACAGTGGATTGGAATGCAGCGTGGGAGGCGCCGAGGGACAGATCTAAGACGGCGCCGATGGGTAAGATTAAACGCCCCCCTCGCCCACCCGCACTGGAGTTTTAGTTAAGGCCTCTTTCACACCAAGACGTTCCGTTTTAGGGGACGTTAAAGAGTAACTGTTAGCCCCCAAATTGAAATTTAAATCTCTATTGCAATGTTTTATTTAGTATTTAAGTGAGCCAAAAAGCCAATGCTGAACTTAAAAGACAATCTAATTTTTTTTACTATGTAATCTTTTCCCCGCTCCGGACGCAAAGCCGCATATCAGATACTGCTTAGCATGCAGAGCATGCCTATGTCTGGCCGACCCCCCCCCCCCCCCAGGACCAGGTGCCAATATATTCTCCCCACCAAACAGCTGACCGCTCTGACACGGAGAGAGACCGGGAGCACTTCCAGCGCCGCCACCGCAGAGCAGCCGCCGCCGCCGTGCATCTCTCTCACATGTGAGAGAGATGCACGGCGGCGGCGGCTGCTCTGCGGTGGCGGCGCTGGAAGTGCTGCCGCTCTCTCTCCGTGTCAGAGCGGTCAGCTGTTTGGTGGGGAGAATATATTGGCACCTGGTCCTGGGGGGGGGGTCGGCCAGACATAGGCATGCTCTGCATGCTAAGCAGTATCTGATATGCGGCTTTGCGTCCGGAGCGGGGAAAAGATTACATAGTAAAAAAAATTAGATTGTCTTTTAAGTTCAGCATTGGCTTTTTGGCTCACTTAAATACTAAATAAAACATTGCAATAGAGATTTAAATTTCAATTTGGGGGCTAACAGTTACTCTTTAAGGTCGCATAACGTGCCCCTAACGCAACGCATGGTGATGTTAAAGTTGGACGTCAGATTGAGCCGCGTTATGAGGCTCTTGGTGGCCGTTTACGTTCTATACTGGGAAGTCCGGATCTTTTCAATGATTCGGATGATTCAAATCGGATTAATGAAAAGATCCGGATCTTTGAACAGGATCTTAGAACCAAATCTTTGAATCATTTTAGTATGGAAGCAGGGGTGCAGCAGAGTGGGAGGTGCAGAAGAATGAGGGCACATTTAGGGTGCTAATGGGGAAGGGAGAGATGCAGCAGGAAGATTGTGCTTGTGCACAGAAGCTGCAGTTCCTGTTTCTTCCAGACATCCACTGTGAACCAAATTCTTCATTGTGGTGATCCGGATGATTCGACTCACAAAAAAGATCCGGATCAAAGATCCAAATCGAATCTTTCATGATCTGGACAACACTACGGTGCAGTGAATATTAATTAGCCATGTGGCTAGGAACAATAGCGGACTCTCCCCTTACTGAGCATGTGCAAACAGTCTAGCGGCTAACGCACAGCATGCTGCACTTTCATTGAATGTGGGCACTGTTAACAGTCCGTTGATTTTTCAGTGCTGTGAGTTGGGCTGCGTTACAGGCTGCTCTAAAGTGCGCCTGTAACGTCCCACTGAAAGCGGCCTTAGTGGATAAAATCTGAATAACACCTATTCGGATTTTATCCGAAGTCGTTATTTGAGCAAGCCTATGAGGCAGTGCAGTCCGATATGGAACACTCGCACCATGGCCCAAAAGTTGCATTATGATTTATAGCTGTGCTGTGATGCAAGAAAAAAATAACCTGGAACATTCCAGTGCACTGCCGGGATTACCACAGAAGCTGCACAGCAACGCTCTGCATCTTCTGCGCTACCTGGAGCACTACTGGGGGGTGTGGTCTGACAGGCATTGATCTGATGCTGTGCAAAGCCTGATGGGATTTGTGGTGTTCACGTTGCCTAGCGCGCAGCTGGGAGGGGTGATCATCACACAGGACAGTTGGAACTGTCTCATGCTCCCTGTCACCTCTTTTCAACCAAAAAAGATGGCTGACCCATGAAATCACAAACATTTGCCTGTTCTTTTAAAACGGGGTGGGTAGGAGATATTGCTTATCTATTTTAATTAACATAACTAATGTAACTTAATGATGGTATTTTGGTTTAGGCTGAAGTTCCCCTTTAACGTTCTGATTCTGCCCTCGAGCTTGCTTGATAACTTCCTCTCCCCCCTGTGTGTTTCTCTTGCAGATGGAAGGCAGGAGGGTGTTATGTTTGATAAGATCACGTCTCGCATCCAGAAACTGTGCTATGGACTTAACCTGGAGTTTGTGGATCCGGTGAGTAGATTTATCTGGTGTGTTGATGGTTGTATCTTGTGTGGGCTCTGGAGATGGTCACTGCTGAATAAATTCCAGCATGAAAATGTAATGTTCTCTGTATTCCTTTTGGAAATGAGCCAATCAAAACTGACAGGAAGTACATTTGATTGGTGGGATTCCACACTACATGCCAGTTACAATATCTCTAGAGGCTATGTGTAGACATCCTGGCCTCAGTGCCTCAATTGTCCGATCTGCTTCAGATTGAGAAAGGGAGCAATATGTACAGTACTGATCTCAAAGTCAATCAATTTCCCCATTGGAAGCATATCAAACATACTGGAGATTATTGAACGAGGGGACATTTCCAGTCAATCTAATGGGAAAATCGCCTGGCGTGTACCAGCCATTATGTACTTTTATCACATTTCCTATAAACGCTCTGAAATCATTTATCAGCTGAGGTGCCCACTACAGTGAAGGTGGAGTTAGTGTGTGCAGTTTTTCCATCATATTTCTGCCGAAAATGTAATTGAGCCGCTTGAAAATCCATCAGGCTCAGATTCGGACCACTGCTGGTCTATGTATAGCTAGTTTTGGGTTCAGAGAGCCTTATATGGCAACCACACCCTGATCATTGCTGTGCAGAAACCATTCTGTGTACGAGTGCCTCAAATCACCTTATTGTAAATGTTTATGTAATTCCTGCAGCAGAAAATCTGGGAGTTGTACCAATAGGAGCACATGCGCACTACGTCACCACTACCTAGTGCGCCTGTCCAGGCGCGTGCGTTCCCGGGCAGCGCCTGCACAGTAACTTCGTAGGGTCGGTGCACGAAAACTGTGGGCGACGAAGGACAACGGGGGCAGTGGTGTGCATGAGGATCCAATTAGGGCGATGATATACGATCAATACCAAAGTGTTCTAAAATGACAATGTACAAATAATGTCTAAGTAGTTGTGTAAACATTTTCCTACTTTTTATGTTAAATATGAGAGGCAAAAGCTTTAATTCATTGTGTGTAGGATTTAGCTCTATTGGAACAAATCATTCACAAAAGGGGGTGTCTGCTTCAATGCACAGCCAGTGGTGTATATATCAGACTACAGAGTATTTTTCCCTGAAAGCAAAAAAGGTATGAAAAGCTGTTGTCACTGACAATTAATGTTTAAAACAAGTTAGATTTCCTCTGCAGACTGCTCAGAAACACAGGCAACTTCTGACACCTTACACTCACACACAATTATGCTGGGAATACACGTTGAGTTTTTACTTTTAGATAGATGGGTTCGATAGATAAATTCCAACCCTGTCGGATCTGGTCGATTTCTACTTTCGTTTTGATTCGCCTCATTCAAGTGAATATAAATTGATAAGGAATCGAGAGTAGAATCGATCGAAAGTGAAAATGACGGCAAAAACGAATGCAAAAACTCATTGTGTATTCCAGGCTTTACACACAGAGATAAGTGAGAGAATCCCCCTCATTGTTCACTCTCAAAATGAGCCGACTGCTGTCAGTTCAGAGAGAGGAATTTGTTACAGTAAACCAGAGATAAGCAAATGAAATGTATACATCCTTATTTACCAGCACTTCAGGAACTCTCTAAAACTCAGGTCAAAAAACATGTTAACCGATGGTGTTCATTTAACCTTCACATGTTCTGATTTGGGTCTAAAATCAGCTGATCATAAATTCAGACGCTAATGGGGTTTATGGTATTTGAGTGCTGATTGGCTGGAATAATCCTCCGGTGCGTTGTTAGATGTCATGTTGAGTTTATACAATCTGTGACCTCACTCTATCCTCTGTCCTCCTGCCGGCTCAGCTCACCTTGTTGTTTATGGGATATGATTGCTGATTGGCTGGAATAACCCTCTGTTGCATTGTGATAGATATCGTAGGCTGTGACCTCTCACTCTATCTTCCTCCATCCTGCAGGCTCAGATCACCATGAAGGTGATCCAGGGACTGTACAGCGGAGTCACCACCGTGGAGCTGGACACTCTGGCAGCAGAAACCGCAGCCACCCTCACCACCAAACACCCGGATTACGCCATACTGGCCGCACGCATCGCCGTCTCCAACCTGCACAAGGAGACCAAGAAGATATTCAGCGGTGAGTCTCCGCTTCCAGCCATGTCCTGCATCTTCACCTCCTGCTGATGGGCAGACATCCCTGGTCATCCGCTAATACATATGTGGGGCTGTATGGGTTATTAAAGATACTGAGCAGGTTAAAAAAACAAAAAGGTACTTACCTGGGGCTCCCTCCAGCCCACCGTAGGCCGCAAGGTCCTCCGGCGTAATCCTGCTCAGCTGGCGGATCGGTAAATTGACGACTTCCACCTGAAGGAGCCAATAAGAGTCCCTGCATGTTACGCGTCATTACGCCGGCAGGCATGAGTCCTGCACTGACGTAGTTCAGGGTTAGAGAACCGCGCAGGACTCTCATGCGTGGTGACTTGTAATATGCCCGGCATGGACTCTTAGTGGCGCCTTCAGGTGGAAGTTGCCAATTACAAGGCTGCCAGCAGGACCGGGAGAGGAGCCAGGATTACGCTGGGGGACCTCGTGGCCTACGGTGAGCTGGAGGAAGCCCCAGGTAAGTACCAATTCTGTTTAACCTGCTCAGTATCCCTTTAAAGAGGCCCTGTAGTGACGCATAGTAGGATGCAGTAAATTATTCAGGATATCCACTTTTACCAAATGTTTTCCTTGGTCCAGCATCAGAAACTCTTCCTGTATTTATATATTGCTGTAGATTGGTGCTCCCAGCGATGAGACAAGAACGGGGCTGTAAATTGGAGCGCTGCTATAGGCCGTAATGTGAATTAACAGCGCTTGGACAGTAATTTATGCGCCTTGAAAAGACAAATGACAGAGAGCCTGCTATGGTGTATTATCAGATAAAGGAGGTATTGCACCTATACAAACGATGTTATACTCACAAGGATGGGTCGCTGTAAAGGCAGGTGGGGAGAATTATGACTTGACCCCACTCAGGTCTAAGTTGCTCTCTGTAGACAGAAGAAGATGGGGATACACCCCTCCACCAAGGGTGGACTAGATCAGTAGTAAAACGGGTATCACAGAGGTGCCAACAAGGATAAAATAATTTAAAATCCGCTTAAAAAGGAGGTAAGTGGGTGGACTCACCTCCCTCAGGTAAACCATGACCAAACGATAAAGCGTTACTAAAATAACAGTAACCTTTAATGAAACCTCTCCAAGTGTGCAACACGTTTCACGGGCCAGTATCCCGCTTCATCAGGCAATCCATTTTGGAGAACACTAGGGGAAACACAAGACAACTACAATACCAGGGGACGCTCGGTATACAACCCAATAATAACGAACCTTTCTCCAGGCACCTATATGACTCTTGTCTAGTATGTGACTAGGCTTATATTTTTCATCTACAGAAATGTTTATTATTGGGTTGTATACTGAGCGTCCCCTGGCATTGTATTTTTCTTGTGTTTCCCCCAGGGTTCTCCAATATCGATTGCCCGATGAAGCAGGATACTGGCCCGTGAAACGTGTTGCACACTTGGAGAGGTTTCATTAAATGTTACTGTTGTTTTAGTAACGCTTTATCGTGTGGTCATGGTGTACCTGAGGGAGGTGAGTCCACCCACTTCCCTCCTTTTTAAGCGGAGATACTCGTTTTACTAGTAATTTATGCGCAGTCAAGACGGAGCCCCATTTACTATAAAACAATGTAATTCGGCCTCAAGCAATAGCTGGAAGCATAATTACACCTTTCTCCCACTATCCATGGCGTCCTGGAGGGGGAATAAACGCTTTTTGTCCTGCGCCCGTATTTCCCGGCGCCTTAATTACATGTGTACTCCAGTGATACTTAGCTTAAGCTCTTTAGCGATGCAGAATTCTCCTCCCAGAGCATTCAGGGAAACTAGATATTTTCACTGGCTTTGGAGTTCTCGCTAAATGAACATTCTGCAGAAATCGCCTGACAGGTCCAAAGATGGCGCCACCTGTGATAAATTTGTCTCTCTACAGATGTGATGGAGGACCTGTATAACTATGTGAACCCCCTGAATGGACGCCACTCCCCCATGGTCTCCAAGGAAACGCTGGCCATTGTGCTGGCCAACAAAGATGTGAGTCACTTTTTTTTTTTTTTTTTTTTTTTTTTTTTTCCTGTATAAGCCATTAAAGGACACCTGAAGTGAGTGGTATATGGAGGCTGCCATATTTCCTGCTGGCCACTTTGGCTGCAGTAGTGTCTGAATAACACACCTGAAACAAGCATGCAGTAGTCAAAGATCTGCTGCATGCTTGTTCAGGGGCTGTGGCTTAAAAAACATCCAAGGTGGAAAAAAAAAAATTATCAACAGTTGTATCTATCCTCCTAAAAATGACTTTTAGTCATCCCACAGTTTTAGTTTTTGTTTTTTACTGTCATGGCCTCTCAATAACACATTCATTGAAGTATGCCAGAGCTAAAATCCTATGAACTATTCCCTTTTGTCCATATGGGAACTATTGTCCCTTTTTATCTTGTTCTTCTCTCAGAAGCCATTTTCTGCCAGGAAGGTGTTTTATGGCTTTAATTCCATATCAGTGAGAATTACACTATAGTCCGACCCAGATATAAACTGTCACATACCTGATTTTTAACTCTTTCAGGCAGAGAAAGTGAAAAAGGAACACTGCCTGGTTATTTGTGTGCTTGGCACTGTACATACACTGTCACATGCCACCTCGGATGTCCTTTAGAGGCTCAGCAGGACAGCCAGGCTTTCTTCTTTGTTTCAAAGGAAATATATCTGCTTCCGTATCCCTTTCTTCAGGTGTGATTTAATGTTACAACCTGCATAAAGGTGTCCATACACTAATAGATGGCCACCAGATTCAACCATCGGATTCCTCTCTGATTGTAATCGGATTTGTTACTGCCACACACTGTACACAGATTTCAGCACGGTGGGGAGGGGATTGGGGGGGTGTTTGGCCAGCGGTCTGTCAGTTCTCCCGAAATCGATGCAGTCTTTCTAGTTTTGATTGATTCTGATAACTGATGTAATTAGCCAGGAAGAATCGACAAGCGTGTGACTTTTCCAATGGTGTTTAAAGTAAACATGTGATGAAGATGACAAAAGCATTTATACTTACCTGGGGCTTCCTCCAGCTCCTTGTAGGCCGTGGGCTTCCTCAGCGTCTGTCCTGTCCTCTCTCCCACTGGCAACCCTGGCAGTCGGGGACTGTTGCTCATGGCTGCACGCCTCCTTCAGTGCACTCCAGTGGCAGGGGGAGCATTCTGCACCTGAGCAGTTAGTTAACCTCTTGGGCGGTATGATTACTTCCAGATTTTGTCTAAAAGTGGTGCAATTGCTTTTACACCTTAAAACTCATACCGCTAGATAGATCTGCGGCAGCCCTGCACATTGCACACCTCCCATGGATCCAGCTTGGGGTTACCGCTCTGAGCTGCGGATTCCCGGCCCGAGTCTGACTCTGGGTTACCGCTTAGGTGGTTTTCTTGTTACTGCGCAGACACAGAACGCTCCCGGACACTAGTATGGCTAAGGCCATACATGTGCTGTAGTCCCAGACTACCATGGAGGTGACCTGACAGACAGCATGGGAACCAATGTGCTACAGGGGGCTGCAGAAGCCCCAGGTAAGCATATAAACCCGTGTTCTCATCACAGGTACACTTTAAGCAGTGACTTGCCTCCAGAATATGTCTCTGCAGTGCACAGCGTAGCTTTTCCTACATGTTGTTGTGTTACTGAACTCTGACCTTGTTCTTATCTCCTGCAGCGTCTCAACTCTTCCATCATCTATGACAGAGATTTCTCCTACAACTACTTTGGCTTTAAGGTAAGTTTCTGTAACCCCGAGCGGTCTGACCTTTTCTTTGTTACTCTAGTGTAGCCCATAACTCTCTAATGGTGACATTGCCAATTGCAGCAATTTACCCTGTGGTGTTACTTTGAGAAAAGGAAATGCCAAGAAAACACAGGTGTGAAAGCCCTGGCCACAACAATTAACAAGGAAGGGGAGTGAATAATTGAAGCACTTGGGGGGCCTGGAGGAGGTAGGGGGAGCGGTGTTACAGATTTTTTTTGTAAGATGCAAAATCACTCTGCGTTTTGGCAGTAATTTTACAAACGCAAGTGGGTGTCCAGCCTTAGTTACCTTTGGGCTTGATGGCACTACATGTGGTTTCAGTTTGAGTTTTGGAGGGTATGCAGTTTGCTTATTACAATTTAGGTTATAATGTTGTCCTAATGCTGTTCTTTCCACCAATGGAATCTGATTTCCAGCAAAGTGAAAAGGCGATGTACATGCTTTTCTGTCACTGCAGTGGGATGGGACTTTGCAATAATCAAAACACCCTGCGCAAATACTTTCAAGTAATTGCGACTTGTTTTTACAAAAAAAAAGCAGATACTTGCCTAAGGAGAAGGAAGGCTCGGTCCTAATGAGCCTTCCCTCTCCTCTCCAGGTGCCCTCGGTGCAGCGCTGGCTCCTCTTTTTAGGGTCCCCTGCCGCTGGGGACTGTGGAAGTCTTTGGGAGCAGAGTCCTCCCGAAGACAGGCGGCTCCTTACTGCACACGTGAGTGCACAAGAGGGCGCTCGTGGCGTGCGCAACCTGAAGCAGCCCATCTTCGAGAGCACTCGGGCTCCAGAAGACTCTCCGAAGTCGCCTTCGCTGGCAGAAGGAGCAGTATTTGACTAATTTAGTGAGATCCTGCTCCCAGGGACAGCGCAGCACCACAGGCATCGGGAGAGGAGAGGGAAGGCTCATTAAGACCCGGAGCCTTCCCTCTCCCTAGGTAAGTATCTGTTTTTGTTTTTTTTTTTTGTTTTTTTTTTGTTAACAAGCAGTTACCATTCACTTTAAAGGACAACTGCAGTGGGAGGGATATGGAAGCTGCTGTATTTATTTCCTTTTAAGCAATACCAGTTGCCCGGCTGTTCGGCTGATCCTCTGCTTCTAATACTTACCATAGCCCCGAACAAGCTGCATGCTTGTTTCTGGTGTTATTCAGACACTACTGGAGCCAAATAGACCAGCAGGGCTGTCAGGCAACTGGTATTGTTTTATCAGGAAATGTCAGCCTCTTCATATTACCTTTAGACCTCTATCCACACAGACACAGCTGTATTTTGCTGCACTCTGAAAAAATGAGAGCAACTAAATGGTCATCTGTATCCTGGTGGAAACCTGTGTGCATTTTTTTTGTTTTTTTTTTGTTTGTTTTTGTTTTTTTGTCTGGTTTTCATGTAATGGCTCCATGATTGTGAATGTAAGATGTGCTGTAATCCTGTATGTTCTGACCCGCTGACGGCCTCCTCTTCCTCCCCCAGACTCTGGAGCGCTCCTACTTGCTGAAAATCAATGGAAAAGGTAAGCTGTGACAATGCTGGGCTCCATTCAGATCAATTATTTTCCTGTCAGGACTAGAGGAAGGTGTTGCTTGTGGAAGAGGCAGGATAGTATGTTTAGCTCATAAGCCACCACCACTGCCTTTTTATAACCCAGGTGAAACATGAAGCGGTCTCTGCACCAGTGCTGAGGTGAGACGGTGGTTGCACGTGTAATCGGGGAAATGAGGGCGCTGTAGCGGTGCTCAGTCAGTAGTTTGGGCTCCATCAAAAGACAGAGCTCAAATTACGATACAAAGAGCCTAATTCTGCTACTAGTAAGAGCTGGTATCCCAGTTGCATCTTACCTCAGTCCACGGCAGCCTGGAGGGGAATAGCAATTAGCGCCTCTGGGATTTTTGCAGGGTGAGCATTTTTTTTTTTTCTACTTGGGTGCAGGAGCCCAAGTCTCCCAGCGCCTTAATGACATGTACAAGTCGCATGGCTGGGGATGGAGAGCAGCAGACAGATCTTCAGTGATAGAGGGGCATGCAGCTGAGGTGGTCTTACATAATAGTGTGCAGCCTTACAACCTGTATGTGCTTGGTTAAGGGCTTTTGGTTTTTGGGGGGTGTGGCTGTTTTTGCTCTTTGTTTTTTCTAACCTGGAAAGAATTTGAGTTAACTTTACACGGAATCTGGAATTTTAATGGCAATGGATTGGTCGTCTCTGTTCAATATTAGTTCTTTAAGAGCACCTGTAAGTGTCAGATTATCATGTAGGAGGAACTAAAAAAAAAGCTATTTGACCTTACAATTTCATCTCCTACCCACCCCCTTAGCCGACTACATTTTTAGAAGTACAAGAATTTCATGTTCTGCAGTACAGTTCTCCAAATACAAGTTTATTCTGTGTCTAGGGCTGCCGATGCCTCCACGTGACCCACTCCCTTCAATTGCTTTTTTTTCTTTTTCCCCATCATGTGGCATGCTATGTATGATTTCTGCATATATTTTTTTTTTTTTCCCTGTCATGTGACTGCATTTTCCCTGTCATGTGACTTGGTATGTATGACTCTTGCAGTGGCGGAACGT
Source organism: Hyperolius riggenbachi (assembly GCF_040937935.1). NCBI lineage: Eukaryota > Metazoa > Chordata > Amphibia > Anura > Hyperoliidae > Hyperolius > Hyperolius riggenbachi. The sequence continues at coordinate 15,741,003 of NC_090647.1, read as the reverse complement.
CCCCAGCACATGCTCATGAGGGTGTCTGTTGGAATCCACAATGATGACATAGAAGCGGCCATAGAAACGTACAACCTCCTGTCTGAGAGATGGTTCACACACGCCTCCCCAACCCTGTTCAACGCCGGCACTAACAGGCCTCAGCTCTCCAGGTACGTGACAGAAGCAAGCCGGCCCAGGACCGCAAGCCTGCTTAGAATGGATAGATGTGTGCTGCTGCTGTTTTGTTTTTTTTGTGTGTTTGATCTGTGAGGCTTCTGAGGCCCTCTGGTGGTCAGAGAGCTGAATTACTCTTCATGTCACTCCACCATTTGACCACCAGAGGGCCTCAGAAGCCTCACAGGATACAAATGGTGGAGTGACATGAAGAGTAATGCAGATCTCTGACCACCAGAGGGTTTCAGAAGCCACACAGGATACAAATGATGGAGTGACTTGAAGAGGAATGCAGCTTTTTGTATCCTGTGAGGCTTCTGAGGCCCTCTGGTGGTCAGATGGCTGCATTACTCTTCATGTCACTCCACCATCTGTATCCTGTGTGGCTTCTGCAGCCCTCTGGTGGTCAGAGAGCTGCATTACGCTTTGTCTCCACCATTTGTATCCTGTGAGGCTTCTGAGGCCCTCTGGTGGTCAGATGGCTGCATTACGCTTTGTCTCCACCATTTATATCCTGTGAGGCTTCTGTGGCCCTCTGGTGGTCAATAGCTGGATTAATCATTTCACCACATAGTTAGAGACACTGAAGCGAAAAAAAAATATTATGATTTGTATGTGTAGTACAGCTAAGAAATAAAACATTAAGATCAGATATATCAGTCTAATTGTTTCCAGTACAGGAAGAGTTGAGAAACTCCAGTTGTTATCTCTATGCAAACAAGCCATTAAGCTCTCCGACTAAGTAATGCTGGGAATACACGGTTCGTTTTTGCCTTCGTTTAAACCTTCGATTCGTTCGGTAAACGAATCGAGTGTTGAAAACGTATGTGAAAATAGTCATAATCTCATTATAGTTTCGATTAATAGACCCCAAAAACGAACGACTAGTGATCGAACATGTTTGATATTATCTCTCTTTATCCATCTAATCGAGCCATTGGTAGGCTTGATGGCTGTTCAGATCGATTATATATTCGTTTATGCTAGTCCGTCCCTGTAAAAAGGGATTTTAGTTTCGTTTCTTTGCAGCCTTCGATCATTGGAAAAACGAAACCATCAGAATCGGAAAAAAAAACGAACCCGTGGGTGGTGATATTAACCGTATGACTGATTATTTCGGGATCGAAAAGGACAAAAGGCACAATCGAAACGAAGGTTTAAACGAAGGCAAAAACGAACCGTGTATTCCCAGCATTAGTCGTGGAGAGGGCTGTTATCTGACTTTTATTATCTCAACTGTTAGTTAACTATTTACTTTTCCTCTGGCAGAGAAGAGGTCATTAGTTCACAGACTGCTCTGAAAGACTCATTTTGAATGCTGAGTGTTGTGTAATCTGCACATATTATAGAATGCAATGTTAGAAAAAACACTATATACCTGAAAATAAAAATATGAGAATATTTTCTTTGCTGCTAATCTTCTAGTAATTATTCATAGTACACAACCAATTCATTATATCATATTTATTTTTTTTCGCTTCAGTGTCTCTTTAAAAAGTAATTCATGAAGCATAATTGAGGTGCTGTGTAATGCCCAGTACACAATGCTTTCCTGGCTAGTAAGCTTATTCCAACAGTAGCTATAAAGAGGGGGGGGGGGGGGGGGAGGCTAGTGTGAATCTTGTAAAGAAAACCTCTTAAAGCGTTATTGTCACCTTTAAAAATCAAATTTCAACAGCAACTGGTCAGAGTGTATTAAGTGATAAAGATGCTAATCCTGCATTCAAAACTTGCAAAACTTTTTTTTATGATTTGGAGTAATCACATACTTTAGGAGCACTGGCCCTTTAGTAGTCAGTGCCAAACATTTGCCTGCTGGGGCTTCTTTTTATCTATAATATATTCCTCCTCTTCCATTTATTTCCCTGCCTAGCTGCCTATCTGAAACATGATCCTCTGCTCACTTGTGTTTACAAGCAAAGCTGAGGTGACTCAGTGATTGGAGGATAAGACAGTGCAGTTCCTAGTATACACCTCAGTGGGAGTGTCTGAAGACTCTGGGAGGAGGGCAGCTAATAAATACACAATGAGCAAGAGAAGGAGGGGGGGAAACAAGAGTCAGGGAGGATATGATGTCAGCATTAGCTTGGCAAGATGGCCACTGCCTAGAACAGGATCTCTGCTTTTCCTTTATAAAATTCACAGGAATCATTACGTGGATAGTACAATACATCTGTTATGTAAGTAGAAGTAGTATTTATCTACTTATATGTGTTTTTTATTTCTAGGTTAGCATGGGTGTCTCTTGTTCTTTAAAGCTGCACTTACACCTGAAGGCACATTACTATCTGAAGAGCTTACACTTTCTGTACATACACCACTCTGGCCACTAGGTGGTGGAACATGATTTAAAACTTTGTGAATCTACAGTGTTGCACGGCCTTATAGCGAATGGGGCGGAGCATGGTCTGCACCTGTACGGTAGCACAAAGCTGCTTTTGCACTGAGTAACCTGGGTATGATTGGCTCTGTACTGCTACGCAGGAGCAGGCCACACTCTCCCCCATGTGTTTCATGGCCTCGCCCGTACAATGACAGGAGCTCAGCCTCAAGAACAGATTTGACAAGCTGCTGACCACTGTGGACTCGTAGGTGGATCAGGGGAGCCTCTGAAATAGCCGAAAGGTGGCCACACACCATACAATATTTATTTTGATTCAATTTGAGCATTCCAATCCAATTTTCTGATTGGAAGTTTCGCTCAGAATCTTTGAGGCACCACACATGTATTTTCGATATTGGCACAATTTCAGGATAAAAGATTGTAAACACTTGTTTAACTGTCTTCTTTCTATCAGCTGCTTCCTGCTCTGCATGAAAGACGACAGCATTGAAGGCATTTATGACACGCTGAAGCAATGCGCCTTGATATCCAAATCTGCTGGTGGGATTGGAGTGGCCGTCAGCTGTATCCGAGCCACGGGGAGTTATATTGCTGGGGTGAGTAATGGGTAGCAGGTGCTCTTAATAACCGGCAACATGTCTATGGGTCGCCGAAAACAGGGCTGAGGAGTCGGAACAAAAATAATCAAACTCCTCGGCTTATGAAGCGTCTCCAGGTACCCAAAATGACTCAGACTCCACAGCCCTGGTCGAGAGTTAATTGTGCCAAAAAGCAGAGTAGACTGCATGTCAGTGGATGCCTAGTGGAGGGAGGGAGGGGGCAGGGGCAGTAGGAGCCTACACTGAGCCACACTAGAGAAGTGCACCAAGGCATGGAGGATGCCACCTCCCCCCCCCCCCATACAATAATATAACAGTCACAACAGGAAGTCGGCAAGACCTCCAAGATCCAATGTTTGTATAAATTCCAAGGTAATGGGTTATACAGGGGAATAGATCGTCTCTTGTGCTGGAATGTTATTAATGGTTAAGCATCTCTATGTAAGTACATAAAAATAATGCAGAACTACATATACTGCCCATGTATCAAATGTCTTCAGGTCAATACTGCGGAGAGTTCCCCCCCCCCCCCCCCCCCCCCCCTAGGCATGGTCAGTGAGATGCAAACAATGCCAACTTGATGCAGGATTATGCAAATGTATGTAGCTTGAACATTGGATGTCCCACCAAGGCCTGTTGTCAAACTGCTTACATTTGCATACAAATTAGTATTCCCTTGCATCAAGTCAGAATTATTCGCATCTCATTGGCCCTCCCTAGTCCCCGCCCTTATTGGTCTGCAGCTATGGGTGTCCCCCAGTAATACTGCAGCTACACAGGAGGGGGAAGTCTAACCAATCCTGCAGAGCAGCCACTAGTAGCCGCAAGCTAAAGCCTGGCACACACTTTCTATTATGATTGACAAATCTTACCATCTCCATATACTATGCAGGTCAACAGATATTGAATAATATGAGCAGATTGTGCAGACTAAACTCTCATTATATAGCACTGCTAAAATTGGTCGGTGACTGGCCAATTAAAATGGAAGGTGTGTAATTGGCATAAGATCCTCCTCCTCCTCCTCCTCCTGTGTTCAGTCTCAGATCAGCAAAGATAGCTGAAGTTGTAGAGAAAGCAAAGGTGTGTGTATTGCCGAAATTGCTGTGTGTGGTGGAAATCGGTCTGAAGGGCAGGTGCTGGTGTTAGATGCGCCTTAGCTCCTCCTATCCAATTATATTTCATCCACTTTATACTAATACAGTGTTTGTTTCTTCCATATAGACAAATGGCAACTCGAACGGCTTGGTGCCAATGTTGCGGGTTTACAACAATACGGCGCGTTATGTGGATCAGGGAGGGAATAAGGTAGGTGTAACCTCATTGCTTTCTTGTACGGCTGTGTGTGTCTGCGGGTCCCCGTATGGCTGGGTGTGTGTCTGCGGGTCCCCGTATGGCTGGGTGTGTCTGCGGGTCCCCGTATGGCTGGGTGTGTGTCTGCGGGTCCCCGTATGGCTGGGTGTGTGTGTCTGCGGGTCCCCGTATGGCTGGGTGTGTGTGTCTGCGGGTCCCCGTATGGCTGGGTGTGTGTGTCTGCGGGTCCCCGTATGGCTGGGTGTGTGTGTCTGCGGGTCCCCGTATGGCTGGGTGTGTGTGTCTGCGGGTCCCCGTATGGCTGGGTGTGTGTGTCTGCGGGTCCCCGTATGGCTGGTTGTGTGTGTCTGCGGGTCCCCGTATGGCTGGGTGTGTGTGTCTGCGGGTCCCCGTATGGCTGGGTGTGTGTGTCTGCGGGTCCCCCGTATGGCTGGGTGTGTGTGTCTGCGGGTCCCCTGTATGGCTGGGTGTGTGTGTCTGCGGGTCCCCCGTATGGCTGGGTGTGTGTGTCTGCGGGTCCCCGTATGGCTGGGTGTGTGTGTCTGCGGGTCCCCCGTATGGCTGGGTGTGTGTGTCTGCGGGTCCCCCGTATGGCTGGGTGTGTGTGTCTGCGGGTCCCCCGTATGGCTGGGTGTGTGTGTCTGCGGGTCCCCCGTATGGCTGGGTGTGTGTGTCTGCGGGTCCCCCGTACGGCTGGGTGTGTGTGTCTGCGGGTCCCCCGTATGGCTGGGTGTGTGTGTCTGCGGGTCCCCCGTACGGCTGGGTGTGTGTGTCTGCGGGTCCCCCGTACGGTTGGGTGTGTCTGCGGGTCCCCCTTATGGCTGTGTGTGTGTGTCTGCGGGTCCCCCGTATGGCTGTGTGTGTGTCTGCGGGTCCCCCGTATGGCTGTGTGTGTGTCTGCGGGTCCCCCGTATGGCTGTGTGTGTGTCTGCGGGTCCCCCGTATGGCTGTGTGTGTGTGTCTGCGGGTCCCCCGTATGGCTGTGTGTGTGTGTCTGCGGGTCCCCCGTATGGCTGTGTGTGTGTGTCTGCGGGTCCCCCGTATGGCTGTGTGTGTGTCTGCGGGTCCCCCGTATGGCTGTGTGTGTGCCTGCGGCTCCCCCGTATGGCTGTGTGTGTGCCTGCGGCTCCCCCGTATGGCTGTGTGTGTGCCTGCGGCTCCCCCGTATGGCTGTGTGTGTGCCTGCGGCTCCCCCGTATGGCTGTGTGTGTGCCTGCGGCTCCCCCGTATGGCTGTGTGTGTGCCTGCGGCTCCCCCGTATGGCTGTGTGTGTGCCTGCGGCTCCCCCGTATGGCTGTGTGTGGGGTGTCTGCGGCTCCCCCGTATGGCTGTGTGTGGGGTGTCTGCGGCTCCCCCGTATGGCTGTGTGTGGGGTGTCTGCGGCTCCCCCGTATGGCTGTGTGTGGGGTGTCTGCGGCTCCCCCGTATGGCTGTGTGTGGGGTGTCTGCGGCTCCCCCGTATGGCTGTGTGTGGGGGTGTCTGCGGCTCCCCCGTATGGCTGTGTGTGGGGGTGTCTGCGGCTCCCCCGTATGGCTGTGTGTGGGGGTGTCTGCGGCTCCCCCGTATGGCTGTGTGTGGGGGTGTCTGCGGCTCCCCCGTATGGCTGTGTGGGGGTGTCTGCGGCTCCCCCGTATGGCTGTGTGTGGGGGTGTCTGCGGCTCCCCCGTATGGCTGTGTGTGGGGGTGTCTGCGGCTCCCCCGTATGGCTGTGTGTGGGGGTGTCTGCGGCTCCCCCGTATGGCTGTGTGTGGGGGTGTCTGCGGCTCCCCCGTATGGCTGTGTGTGGGGGTGTCCGCGGTTTCCTGACCCGAGACTTTCTTGCTGCCCTCAGAGGCCGGGAGCGTTCGCCATCTACCTGGAGCCGTGGCACTACGATGTCTTCGAGTTCCTGGATCTGAAGAAGAACACTGGGAAGGAGGAGCAGCGAGCCAGAGATCTCTTCTTTGCCTTGTGGATCCCGGATCTGTTCATGAAGCGCGTGGAGTCCAATCAGGTACACAGATCCCAAATACCAGCCCTGCTGCACTCAAGACTGGTTTCTGCGTAACTATGATGTTATGGAAACCAGTAAATGATAAAAGTTGTAACTTTATAAAATGCAAAGTTACTCCACCAATGGGCATTAGATGTGCAGAGAACCTTACCTTGGAGTCTTATGTATTCTTGGTGTAAATAATCCATAAGGTTCCGCACCATCTTGATGAAAGCATAACTATTCCAAAAAAATTAAACAGTATGATAGACGTGCGCTGGGCATGGCGTTTGACTCTCGGCCCTTTCTCAAACTGCCACAAATGCATTGGCCTTAATTCTGGTAGCTATGTGAGGTAAATAGTTTTTTTTTTTTGTTTGTTTTTTTTTTGTAGGTAAAATACCTCATGCGGTATATTCCTTTACCTGGTAAGGTAAATTGCCATACATGAGGTAATTTGTTTGAATACCTTACAAAAACTGAGGCCATTGTTTTGCTTTCACCATTTTTCTGTTTCAAGAATTTTTAATACAACCAATATAGACTAAATCTGGCTATTGAGCGTTGTAGATTTTATGAACAGCCTGTAGGTAAGTGAGGTATCCACAGCTAGTGATGTGTCCCCTCTTCCTCCTCAGGACTGGTCCCTGATGTGTCCCCACGAGTGTCCCGGTCTGGAGAATGTCTGGGGAGAGGAGTTTGAGAAGCTGTATGAGCGGTGAGCAGATATCTGTACAATCCTCAGCTTCCATGTAATCCATAACACCACCTGATCCTGTGTGTTGTGCCCCGCAGGTACGAGAAGGAAGGGCGAGCGCGTAAGGTGATAAAAGCACAAGTACTGTGGTACGCCATGATAGAATCTCAGACAGAGACCGGCACGCCCTACATGTTATACAAAGACGCCTGTAACCGCAAGAGCAACCAGCAGAACCTGGGCACCATCAAGTGCAGCAACCTCTGTACGGAAGTGGTGGAGTACAGCAGTGACAATGAGGTTGGTGTATTTTGTGTTTCACTTACCTGGGGCTTCCCCCAAGCCAACTGCAGCAGTCCTGTGCCCTCGCTGGTCATAACTATCCTACGGTGCCCAGCCGCAGGTTAGTTTTGTTTTCGGGCCATTGAGAGTCCGCCCCTGGCCTTGCGCATCCTTGTTCGTGTTCCCAAGCGCGTCTTGCGCAGGCACAGTACGAGGTTTCTCTTACTGCCCCTGCACAGGACATGTTTGACAGCAACTCGTACAAGGATGCGTGTGGCCAGGGGGTTGACTCTGTCGGGCGAAAATGATACTAACCCACGGCGGAGCACCATAGGGTAGGCAAGGGCACAGGACGGCTGCAAGGGGCTCGGGGGAAGCCCCAGATAAGTGTTTTTTTTTTTTTTGTTTGTTTTTTTTTTTATCATGGTTAAGATTCCCTTTAACTGTCTATAGATTCCTATGCCTCCGCCAGAAATTTACATAATCTTACTGAACAAGGGAAACTAAAATTTTAAATATAAACATATAGAAGCAAATTGCTGGATAGGACAACAGTTTCATTGGTCAGATTTGCTAGCAGGGCTGCTGTTATGGTTTTTGTGGCTTCAAGCAGCACAATTTTGTCAGGACTTTGTCCAGATCAGTTGAAATTGGGATTGTGCGGTATGTAGAAAGTGTATGACTCTCTCATCTGGTCTCTACACAGGTGGCGGTCTGTAACCTGGCCTCCATTGCCCTGAACATGTATGTGACAGCCGAGCGTACCTACGACTTCAAGAAACTGGCTGACGTCACAAAAGTCATCGTCAGAAACCTGAACAAGATCATAGAAATCAACTTTTACCCTGTACCTGAGGTGAGTGCCCCTTATCCTGGCTGCCTGACTGTTTGTACAATAAATGTGCGATACTGTAGTTTCCACAGTGTATGAACATGTTTTTCTTTGGGGGGGTTGAGGTTTTTTCTCTCCCTTCCCTTTGTGGAATTCAGGGCTGTGTAGACGGAGCAATTTGGGGTACTCAAGTCGGTGGTTTCATAAACTGTCGGATGATTTTTGTACCAAATCCACAGCCCTGGTAAGTGTTAGAATGAGGCGTCGAGGAGTCTGATCCAATTTGCATACCTGGAGTTGGAGTCGGTGGTTTCGTGAGAAGGAGTCTGAGTAGGATTTTGCACTAACTCCACAGCCCTGGTGGAAATTCTTACTTTAGATTTATATTATTTGTTTGTTTTTTGTAGCTGCCATTAATTCATACATGTTTGGTAATGCGAGTACAATGTAGTAAGAATAAAGTTAGGTGAAGACACTTAGGCAGTTGGTAGGGAGGGGGGTAACTGACAACAAGTCATCTGACAGTGGGTAAAGGAGGAAGATGTGAGTATGCCTTCAGAGGAGCTAGAATAGGTCATACTTTTTGAAGAGGCGCTGGTTTAAAGGACTTACGAGCTAAAATTATAAAAAAGTTAAATACCTTTTTTAAATTCATTATGTATGGAGGACGCCATCAACGTCGTCCTATTCATTCCGCCTTGCCCCCGCTTCAATAGCCCCCCTCGGTCGGGTCCCGACCCCACCAAACAGGTAGAGTTAAAATTTCCCGCTCAGTATGGACGCCACAGATTGCCACGGCTGTGCAGTCCACATAGACGCGATTGTGGCTGTGCAGCTCTACGGAGTCCTCCCGCCGCGTCATCAATCCATGACTAATCGATGACACGGAGGAAGGAGGCCCTAGAGCTGCGGGGGCAAGGCGGAATGAATGGGAGGATGTCTATGGTGTCCTCCATACATAATTTAAAAAGGTATTTAACTTTTTATAATTTCAGCTCGTAAGTCCTTTAAAAGTACACATTGAAAGCGTCACAAGGGTTGGGGAAAAAGTTCTGAGAACTTGTGTGAGAAGTGTTGGATGTGAGAGTGAAGAGATGACCCGGGTACAGAATGACGTTTTGACACGATCTGTAAACTGGTGGGAAAAATTTGGCACCATGTCCTAAATATCAGGTTACTTTTACTATGAAGATCTTTCTCAGCCTGATGGAAGTTACATAACCACAAACTGGATGTCCAGAATACCAACCAGATCCAGGGGGCTGTCTCTCCCAAAGGAGTGAATGTAAAGATATATAAAATCAAATAAAATGTGTACCCTTAAAGGGGAACTGAAGTAAGAGGTATACGGAGGCTGCTATATTTTCTTTTTAAGCAATACCAGTTGCCTGGCAGCCCTGCTGGTCTATTTCTCTGCAGTAGTATCTGAATAACACCAGAAACAAGCATGCAGCTAGTCATGTCAGATCTGACAATGTCAGAAACACCTGATCTGCTGCATGCTTGTTCAGGGGCTATGGCTAATAGTATTAGAGGCAGAGGATCAGCAGGGCTGCCAGGCAACAGGTATTGCTTAAAAGGAAATAAACATGGCAGCCTCCATGTACCTCTCTTCAGTTCCCCTTTAACAATGGGCTTTATTGTATCAAAGTTGATCACACAGATGAACACAACTGTCTGTCACCTTCAAGTGAACCGAGCATCATTTTTAACTCCCAGGGCAGCTCTATAGCAAACTAAAAATGCATTCTAAAAACAAGGTTTATTAAAAAAAAATTCATTTTGCCTCATCTTTTTACATTTAAGGGTTAAAATAGGCACCTCTTCTGTCCTTGAAAGGACTTGCAGACAGAGCAACAGATGATGGAAGGCAGATAAGATCACCTCATTGGACTTAATTGCCCACAAACAAACCCTGAGTCTTCCCCACTGTACTTCAAACAGAAAACATTAGTCACACTTGAAGAATTTCACATCTAGCCTGGATGGCGGCAGTGTAAAAGCAGCAGGGGGTTGGACTTCTCAAAAATGGCTGACCTTTCCGCTATTTGAAGCCAGGAACTGCTTAGATCCCTTTAAAACAGAGGTGCTCACACTTTTTCAGCTTGTGAGCTACTTTTAAAAATTAGCAAGTCAAAATGATCTACCCATGTACAATTTTAGGAGCACATTTGTATATACAGAATGGAAACTGTAGTGGGGTCGGGATCTACCTTTAAGTCCTTTCGCGATCTACCGGTAGATTGTGATCTACCTAATGGGCACCCCTGCTTTAAAGAGAAACCATAACCAAGAATTGAACTTCATCCCAATCAGTAGCTGATACCCTCTTTTACATGAGAAATCTTTTCATTTTCTCAAACTTATCATCAGGGGGCGCTGTATGGCTGATATTGGGGTGAAACTCCTCCCACAGTGTGATGTCAGGACCATGGTTTTGACATCATACCATGATAGACTTGTTGCAAGCAGCATCTCCTTACACTGACATCACCTGCCAGCAGTAAAAAATGTCACCTGTGATAAATATCAGAATGTAAATCGGGGAGAGGAAAGATTTTACAATGTGCAAACACTGACTAATTCATTTATACATAGTTATTGTAAAAATGAAGCACTCTATTACATTTTTACTGGAGTTCCTCTTTAACACACTGTAAATCTTGCCAGGATTTTGTCATTTTTCATCGTTGCAGTTTTTCTGCCAGACTAAATAAAACACTATACAGCTGCATAATCCAGGCTGCTCTTGCCTTGGCCAGCGGGCCCCTGCATTGTGGATTTGGCTTTGCAGAAAGCTGACTGTGACTCCTAGGGCTCAATTCAGTATGACCTGTTGGTATAAATGTAATGTGAGGTAAATTACCTCGTGACATAAACAATTTTGAGTTTTCACAAGCGTTTATAGTTCTGGAAGTTGGCAAACCGTTCACTTTAAAAAAAAATTATTTATTTATTTTTTTTACCTCATGCAGCATCTCATCATCTCATTCAGTATTTTGTAGATTATTGCAGTGCTGGGAAAATGGAACCCTGATGTGATAGACAGCGGTTGTTGACGAGCGCAAATCCAGGGGCTCGGCGCATCCCCCTTTTTTTTTTTTTTTTTTTTTTTTTTTTTTTTTCCCCTTCTTATTTATGAGGTATTACCGCACTGATCTGTAATTCTCGTTTTCCATGCAGTAACAGTCTTAGTGAATTGTAAGGTTGGATATGAGCTGCAAATGAGTTGATGCAGTAGTATGCATATTTTGTATGCAGCTTAGAGAACCTGAGATCGTATAACACAGTGTATTTATACTCCCCTGGGGCTTCCTCCAGCCCCATGAGGACCATGACCTCCCTTGCCGTCCTCTTCGGCCTCTTTGTTCTTGCGCTATGCCTCCCGGTACTCCATCAGGCCATACTCTTCTGTGCATGTGCACACTGGCCAGGTGTGCACCCTTCGTCGCACTTCCACAGCCGGGAGTCTTCTGCGCCTGTGCAAGATTACTGGGCAGGACACTCCCGGGCACGGGAGCATGGCGGCCTGCGGCTGGCTGGATTACCAGGAGACCTAGCGCCAGAACTGAGGGGCCGAAGAAGATGGCGAGGGAGCCCCAAGTAATTATAAATAAGGCACAGTTTAGCATCTTGGCCACACTTTAAAAATTAACCAATCAAATCAGGCTGAAGTAAAATGATTGGCCCATTTTCACGCTCTATAAATTTGTATACAAAAGTTTGCATAGTCCTGCTTGAACACAAGTTTCATCTCATTGACCATCCCTAGTGAAGTGTAATTTCTCAATGTTCTGTAAAATCTGCTGTTTCCTGCTTTTCGGCATGCTGTAAGGCGCTGTGAATTAAGCCCATAGGCTGTTAATATGGCAGATTTTCACAGATACTGCTGTTCTGTGTGATTATTTGTAAGAATGGAATTTTATTTCTGTCCACAGGCTGAATACTCTAACAAGAGGCACCGGCCTATCGGGATTGGAGTGCAGGGACTGGCAGATGCCTTCATCCTCATGCGGTACCCCTTTGAAAGCCCGGAGGCCCAGCTACTGAACAAGCAGATCTTTGAGACTATTTATTATGCCGCCCTGGAAGCTAGCTGTGATCTCGCCAAAGAGCTCGGCCCTTATGAGACGTACGAGGGGAGTCCGGTCAGCAAAGGGGTAAGGACCTGAGAACTCTCGTACCGGCCTGTAGGGGGAGATTATCTGCTGCTGGGAGGAGGTCTGATTGTCTTGTTGTCACCTCCAGATCTTGCAGCCCGACATGTGGAATGTGACCCCCACCAAGCTCTGGGACTGGGCACCGCTGAGGGAAAAGATCGCCAAGTGAGTCACCACATCCTCCCCTCTGTGTGGTGGTATCTAACTATGTGTTGTATCTGTTTTGTCACCTCTGCCGTGCCCTCGTGTACTTGAGGCAATTCCAGAGAAGCGTGAGAACTTGCAGTGCTGCCCATATTATTTACCTCACAGATGCTTCTCTCAGCTGATATAAAGTAATACTCAAACACTGCTGCACTGTGTGATGGCTCTGGCTGCTGTGCACTTACCGTTTATACTTTAATATAAGTCAACATAAATATGACAGGATGATGTAATGTTCTAAAAAAAAAAGCCATATAACTGAAATTAAAAATGACACTTCTCTGCTACTACAGTTCTATTCCGTATCCGTACTACACATACAATTCATTATATCATAAGTTTTTTTATTTTCATTTCCGGTTTGCTTTAAGGATCTTTGCTGTAGATTTTAGGGATGTCTGTCTGGTATCCTCAGACGTTTAGCTCGTACATCACAGTGAAGTGTATATAATGTGTCCTTACAAGATGCACCTTGTCCCAGTGTAGATCCTATCATGTATCTGTGTCTCTCCTTGCAGGCATGGCATTAGAAACAGTCTCCTGGTTGCCCCGATGCCCACGGCCTCCACGGCTCAGATCCTGGGGAACAATGAGTCCATAGAGCCATACACCAGTAACATCTACACCCGCAGAGTGCTGTCCGGGGAGTTCCAGGTAAGGGAGAGTTCTGGGCCCGTTACTCTAAGCTGATCTGTGTGTGTGTGGTCTTACACACTTAGTGGCTGGATGATGTAATGGTTAAGGGCTCTGCCTCTGACACCGGAGACCAGGGTTCGAATCTTGGCTCTGTCTGTTCAGTAAGCCAGCACCTATTCAGTAGGAGACCTTAGGCAAGTCTCCCTAACACTGCTACTGCCTATAGGGCGCGTCCTAGTGGCTGCAGCTCTGGTGCTTTGAGTCCTCCAGGAGAAAAGCGCAATATAAATGTTATTTGTCTTGTACAATGCTCGTTACACTGTGTGTTAGTTATACAATGCTCGTTACACTATGCTGATCTGTGTGTGTGTGTGTGCTCCCTCTGCAGATTGTCAACCCGCACCTGCTGAAGGATCTGACGGAGCGAGGCCTGTGGAACGAGGCCATGAAGAACCAGATCATTGCGTGCAACGGCTCCATACAGGTAGGCTGATTATACGTTATAGACCTGTTTGCCCTGATGAGGCTGAGTGACACAATAGCGAGAGATCGCTTACAAAGCTTCTGAGTTTTTTTCTGAATGAAATGTAACGAGCCATTAATGCCGGGAGACTTGGGTGCAGGATAAAGCCAATAAATGGCTCTCCCTGCTCCTGCAGAAATTCCGGCGGTGTTAATTACTATTCCCCCTTCAGGCTGCCATGGATAGTGGGGAAAGGTGTAATTAGTCTTCCAGCTATTGCTGGGGGACAAATTGGTGTGTTCGTAGTAATTTGTGCACCATATTTTGATGACACCCAAATTACTCACTGTGTGCCGCTACAGCTGTAATTCCTATTATGGCCTATGGTGGCACCGGCTGCGCCTGAATACCCTGCGCTGGTTTTACAGTGCTCCGCCATTAACCACAGAAATTAAGTCTTCACTAACTTCACAGCAAACAGTCACGGCCTGTGGAAAAGCCTTAAAGCGGACCTGAACGTAGAACTTCCTCTGTTCTAAAAGATAAGCCACAGCATAATAACCTTTACAGAAAAAAAAAATTTTTTGTTACACCTGATAAAAATCCTGCAAAAAATCCGCAGAGTGTACACTTCCTGCTTTCATGGAAGCAGACATGTTAACATTCTGCGTTTACAAATTAGCTGCTTTGCTATGGCAGAGGAGAGTCCTGAGCTGAAACAGCTGCAAGATCAAATTAAAGTGGTGATGAGACAAAGGGGGGGGGGGGGGGGGATTAGACAGGCTAAACTCTCTACATACATACAGGGGGCATTTCTGTTTTCTTTCTGTCCTGTGCAAGAGTTCAGGTCCACTTTTAAAGGGAACCAGAGAGGAAGCACCCTTGTGTATTTTACCATATATATCAGTAAGAATATTAGAGAAAACACTTACCATGCTCTCTGGTATATCCTCACTGCTAAAAGTGTCTGTTATCAGCTGTGATAAGAATCCTGGACTGAGCATTCAGTCTGGCTTTGCAGGGAATAATTATAGCTGAGTCATTATAGCAGAGCCACAAGGGGGCAGGCTTGGGCTTGAAAAGACACCAGAGAAGACACATTTGGCTATAATCATTCCGTTGCAAAGCCAGACTGAATGCTCAGTCGGGATTCTTATCAGAGGTGATAACAGTCGGATTAAACAGAGAACAATGAAACAAAGAGCAGATTAGGTGTTTACTGTCATGTCCCCACTGATTTATAAGGTAAAATACAAGAGGGTGCTTAATCCTCCATTTCCCCCATCTCAGGTTTAAAGAGAACCAGAGATGGTCACTTAACCTGCGGCTTCTTCCAGCCCCCTGTGGTCTGTGAGCTTCCTCTGTTCATTTGGTCACCTTGCAGGTGTTATTAGTCTGTATGAACTGTGCATGTGCAGAATGCTCACGGCCATGAGTGCTTGAGGTGCACAAATGTACAGTAGTCTGACCGTTATCACTGCTGTGTGACAGATGCTGATTTATCGCTCCCAATTACCAAGTCCTGTGCTAGTCTCGGCACACAGGTGCTTAGTTCATGATCTAGCTCTGCAGATGGCAGCTTTCTCTTGTGGGGGTGTGGCTTCAGGTGGATGTGGGCGTAACCAGAGAGAGGGGGTGACTTCAGAGTACATTAGTTGAAAAGCACAAAACAATAGAGCCCCTGATAATAAGTTAGTACAGAACCTTCCTGTAGCTCCTAGCGCTTTCCGGCGTCGTCCGTGCACGGCTCCCGGCGTGTCACCTGACCTGCGTTGGGTCACATGACACATCGGGAGCGTGCACTGATGCAGGGAAGCCGCTAAGCGCTACAGGAAGGTTTATACAATGTTGGAGGCTCGGTAAGTTATTTTATGCCCTGCAAAAACCCCAAAGCACATTCCCTGTTATCCCCCTCAGGCATGTCAGTGATTTGAGGCTTCTGATTGCCTGAATTCCAGATAATGGGGACTTTGCTGTACTTGGTTATTTTGGAACAAAGGTGCCAGAGTAGAATAAAATTATAAAAAAAAAATTTTAAATGGCAGATAGCGGTGGACTTGCTTCCCCAAATAGACTGTTAGTTGGTATCAGTAGAAAAATGTTGTTAGAAAGTTCTTTAGCGGCGCTCAGTGAGGCCCAGGACTTTGAGCAGACGCAGGGGGAGCTTTCTTTCGGGGACTCTCAGTACCGAAATTTGGCCTTGCTGATGTTGAATGTACACCTCTGGCTGCTAACGGTAAGGTGTGAAGATCTGCAGGATGTATGAGGTACGCAGTGGTGATCTGGTTGTAAAGTACAGCTGGTGTTCTCGTTTTATGTAGACAATCGCTGAGATCCCCGAGGACCTGAAGCAGCTCTACAAGACCGTGTGGGAAATATCTCAGAAAACGGTCATCCAGATGGCGGCTGACAGAGGGGCCTTCATCGACCAGAGTCAGTCCCTCAACATTCACGTGGCAGAACCCAACTACGGCAAGCTGACCAGCATGCACTTCTATGGCTGGAAGCAGGTAGGTGGTCCAGAAGTCTTCATTTGTTGGGCTAAAAATCTACTGGATACTGAGGGCAACCACTAACTCAAGTTTCAGGAACCTTTTTGGCTGAGAGCCATAAATGCCATATATTTTAAAATGTAATTCTGTGAGGGCCATACACTGTTTCAAACTTGTACAGTGTGCATGTGCAGCAGAGGGCTCACATCCCTGTTGCTATGGTAATGTGTATACAGTTGATCCACCGGGCAGCAGAAGTGTCAGACACGTCTTCAGCTTCTCTTGGGTTTCAGCAACTTCCCAGAGAGCCAGACAGGAGAAATACCGACTGTGGCCTAGTGCACACCAGAGCGTTTCCGCTGCGGTTTGCGATCCGCTTGCGGGTGCGGATCCGCTAGGGTAATGTATTTCAATGGGCTGGTGCACACCAGAGCGGGAGGCGTTTTGCAGAAACGCATACTCCCGGGCTGCTGCAGATTTTGGATTGCGGATGCGTTTCTGCCTCAATGTTAAGTATAGGAAAACGCAAACCACTCTGAAAATCGGCACTTCAGAGCGGTTTGCCAGGCGTTTTTTGTTACAGTAGCTGTTCAGTAACAGCTTTACTGTAACACATGAAGTCTACTACACCAAAAACGCTTCCCAAAACCGCAAAATGCTAGCAGAAACGCTGCAGAAAAAGAAGAAAAAGCGTTTCAAAATCTGCTAGCATTTTGCGGATCTGCTAGCGGTTTTTGGTGTGCACCAGGCCTAACAGCTTGTACAATTAGCTAGCTGACTTGAGGTTCAATAGGCTGCCTGTCAAGTGACAGACAGCCTGTTGGGCCAATCAAAGTGCAGGGATCTCATCCTTCAAAGTCATTGGACCTGACAGGATCCAGGGTGTGTCAATTGAAGTGGCCGTTAGTTTTGGGGGGGAGGGAGGACGCGAGTAAGTTAGTGGTGCATGATACAGCAGTAGCGTGCCTACTCTGAAAATGTTAGTTGCGCTGCCACACTTAGCTGTGCTGCTTGAGCAGTGTAATTCAGTGCATCAACCTCTACTGATTTTGTGTGTGAGCCAGATGTAGCCATCAAAAGAGCCACACCAGACTCCCGAGCCATAGGTTCCCTACCCCTGCTTTAACTGCAGCTAGAACAAGAAAACCAATGTGATAGCTGAGCTGGTACTGTAGGTGTTAATGGGTGTGTGCTCACACTTCTCCCCCATGGGCCCCCTGCTTCACTTGCAGAGTATATTGTTATGCTGCTGAGCTGGTACTGTAGGTGTTTATGGGTGTGCGCACACTTCTTTGTGCAGTTCCTCCAGGCTGGCTGTCAGATGACTGTAAGGCAATAGAAACTCACCGAGGTACTGTTTGACAAGCCTGGTTGAAAATGCACTTACTAGAAGTAGAGTTGTAGTAATTGTAAAGCGTTAAATACATGAAAACACAAAACCCGGATGTGCTATAATTTACTTTTCTCCTATGTTTCTGTCACTTACATTAGGCAGTTGAAATCTGAGAGAACTTACAGGCTTTGGACTAGCCAATCGCCTCATGGAGGATTCTTGGGGTTAGCACTTAGTAAATGGCTGTTGCTCAGTCTAATTGCCGTAATAGTGTGCAAACTGGGGGGAGGGGGGTTGTGTTATCTGGGTAGTCTTGCTTGCTAGACTTGGGCTTTGAGCAACTGTCTAGACAGAGTTGATGGGAGGGCTGCAGTCTGTAGGTTGTTCTCACCGCTTTTTCCATTTTGCTCGGTAGGGATTGAAGACCGGCATGTATTACCTGAGAACTCGCCCAGCCGCCAACCCCATCCAGTTCACACTAAACAAGGAGAAGCTGAAGGAGACTGGTGAAAAGACCAAAGAGGACATTGAGAAAGAGAAGGAAAGGAACACGGCGGCCATGGTCTGCTCGTTGGAGAACCGTGATGACTGTCTCATGTGTGGCTCCTAGGTCTTCTCCTGCTCCTCACACCATGAACTGATCCTCCTCCTCCTGTGTCTGGACTTCATCGCTAAACGCACACTCTCTGTAGTCATGTTTTGGGTTGGGGCTTGGGTGGCCTGTCTTCTGTGTGAAGAGGACATGAGGTTGCTGTAATTACTCCTTGCTCTTGTTATTCCCATCACTAGGAACTAATAAATTGTTTTTCTAAGAATTTTTTTTTTTAATGTAATAAAACTGATGTGCATTAAAATAGCTTAGAGGGAGCAGATCTTCTCATTCTGCTTGTCTCTAAGGATGGTCAGTGAGATGCACATTATGGACTTGTGTGAATTAAGTTTAAAGGGAAGGTTCAGGGAGGGTGGGTAAAAAATAAAAATCAATTTCCACTTACCTGGGGCTTCCTCCAGCCCGTGGCAGGCAGGAGGTGCCCTCGCCGCCTCTCCGCAGGCTCCCGGTGGTCTCCGGTGGCCGACCCGACCTGGCCAGGCCGGCTGCCAGGTCGGGCTCTTCTGCGCTCCAAGGCCCGGAACTTCTGCGTCCCACGCCGGCGCGCTGACGTCATCGGACGTCCTCCGGGCTCTACTGCGCAGGCGCAGAACTACTGCGCATGCGCAGTACAGCCCGGCGGACGTCCGATGACATCAGCGCGCCGGCGTGGGACGCAGAAGTTCCGGGCCTTGGAGCGCAGAAGAGCCCGACCTGGCAGCCGGCCTGGCCAGGTCGGGCGCGCCACCGGAGACCACCGGGAGCCTGCGGAGCGGCGGCGAGGGCACCTCCTGCCTGCCACGGGCTGGAGGAAGCCCCAGGTAAGTGGAAATTGATTTTTATTTTTTTACCCACCCTCCCTGAACCTTCCCTTTAAAGCAAACCTATACAGCTTGAAAACCATCCAGATGCTGTTGCGTTTGGTCTGAAGTCCCATCCCAACCAGAACCTATCACAGGCGTGTGGAGAATGGTTGAGGCCTCTCTTCCACAAGCAGTTGATAGGCAGTGAAATGTCTCAAACTCTCTCAACTGATAACTGCTCGCTGCTGCCTGGTAACAGCTTACTGAGCACAGTTCAACTGCTTGTGGAAAAGGGGCCTGAATGTATTCTATGTTCTCTGATGGGCAGTAAGCTTCCTCTGCAGTGCCTCCTACAAACTTCTTACCAAGTACCCGTCACCCATCAGTCTAACTTGTGCCTCGTTGCCATCATAGCTCAGTCCCCTTCAGTGGTGGCTACTGCTCAGGACCGCCATCCGAATGCTCAGGACTGACCATACAAAGCGCATTTTTTCTAGATGCCTACATATCTTTAGAACTGCTATGAAATGGGCATCAAGGTCTGAAGTACTGAATATTAGTGTGGTGGAGGTGTCTTGGCACCTTACAGGAAGAGACACAGACAAAAGTGGTAGCCCAATAGTGTGGTATGTTGAAAAAAATTGTATATTAGAAAAAAAAAATAAAAGCACTATTCACAAAGGGCAACCGACCACAGGAAGCAGGTGGAGATCTTAAACCCTTCTCCACTCTGGGTGGTCCTTTCGGACCTGGCTTTGGTCGCACTCCTGGAAAAAAAAATTGGGACAGAGGTCCACCAGGGTGCCTCATTCCCAAATTGTGCATATTTGACTGCCTACACATTGTTCGAGGGATGGAGACGGAACACCCGTGGTCTTCACCATGGTGGACCTCTGTCCCCTCTGTTCAGGAGAGGCTCCTTATGCTAAATCGAATTTCTTCATTTAGCACTGTTAGCCTGAAGAAGCGGGCTCAGACCCGCGAAACGCGTTGCCTCTGCTAAATAAAATCTTTTATTAACATAAAGATTTCATCATTGAGGTAAGGTACCTCATTTCTTTTCTAATTTTAAACTGCTTTTAAAAGCTTTTATACACCAGGGAACCTCTTTCCCAAATTGTACTGAATATTAGCATGGTGTCATTCCAAATGGCTGGTTGATAAGACTCAAACCATTAACATAAAGCTCTTCTGAAGATCGGGATTGTAGCTACAACTTAAAGGGGAACTTCAGCCTAAACAAACATACTGTCATTAAGTTACATTAGTTATGTTAATTACAATAGATAGGTAATATAATCTTTTACCCACCCTGTTTTAAAACGGGCAAATGTTTGTGATTCATGTGGGCTGCCATCTTTGTCATGGGGGCAGCCATTTTTTGGTTGAAAGGAGGTGACCAGCAGGAGACACAGTTCCAACCATCCTGTGTCCTGATTACCCCTCCCAGCTGCACACGCTAGGCTTCAAATGTCAAATTCAAAATGTAAGAAAAAAAAAATTGCACCAAAACAGCAGAATGAGAACAAAATCAGAAATCCCATCATGCTTTGCACAGCATCAGGGGAAAAAAGCCCGGGCCGTTTTCTTCTGTGCAGCTAAAAATGAGGCTCTGCTAAGAGAAACAGTTCTGATGCTGTGAAACTGTTACAGAAACACCAGGCCTTTTCAGTGCTGCTGAGTCAATTTTTAGTTTGGAGGTTCACTTTAACCTTTTTCTCCAATGAAACTTTGCCCTCCTACATTTTTCTCCCGCATGGGGATCCACATGGACAATGAAAGTCAGTTTGTGGAGGTCGAAGAGGGACCACTGTGCCAAGACCGCAAGCTACAAAACAAGATCTGTTTTGGTTGGGGGCCAAGGCTTAGTAGTCCATTTGCCTCAGGTTATATAGTAGGTGTGGCCACCATTGCACACTTCCTTGCAGGAGATGAGTGTACAATCTGGTCAGATGCTGTGGAGATCGCCTATCTATAAGGTCCGATTATTGAAACCTCTTGGAGTAAATTTTGTAGATGAATTAGTATTAATCCAATTCATGACTGATTGTAATGGGAGCATTTTGCTCCATCTTTTATATAATATATAAAATTAACTAGGTCATTCTAATGCCAAAGGAAACAGAAGTAGGTGCAGGAGTACTCGTCTGCTTTGCTTCCAACAGGATCATTTTCCAAGGACATCAAACAGCAACTTGTACTCTTGTAACACACACAGCATGTTCTGTAACCACGGAGTAATCCCTTACATCACAACTTATGAGGTGTGAATTGCCTGCACAGGACCATGTCTGTACAGCGCAATGCAGTGCCTCAGTGGGATACTAGCCTTACAGTACCAAGTAGATCAAAAGGATTGCAAATATTTCTAGGTCCTGCAAGACTGTCAATGTTTATACAGCCTGAAAATGGACCAATCGTGTCTCATCCAGGTTTAAATTGATTGGTTCATTTTCAAGCTGCTCATATGTGCTTACAATGTTGCATAATCCTGCATGAACACACGAACCCTGAGACTACACAGTCCCCAATAAGCCCTTCTAAATGGTAATATAATACCTAAACCATAACCTATAATAAGTATAAATATTTAAATTGGGCTAACTACCCCTCACCATAACATATAACAAATTGGGAGGGGGTAACCCAGACTCTGGATGAGATTAATCTATTAAATCTCATCCAGTCTAAATTGCCCCTTCCAAATGTGGTATATGTTATGGTGAATGGTAGTTACTCTTTAATAAGTATAAATATTAAAACTGGCGTATGGTTTAGGTAGGGGCACAACAATAGACCCTGCAAGGGATGCAGCTGCAGGGGGCCCTGTCCTGAGACCATCAATTAAGGGCAAGGAGAGAAAAATTTCTGCTCTTTACAGTTGTAATGACTGCATCTGCTCAACTACTGATAATGAATCCTACAAAGTTTTGTTGACAGTCCCCATTCAGTGTGCAGCAGTCTCTTGTGTACAGTGCCCAGCTCCCTTCCTCTCTACTCCTCCCCAAGTGCTGTGTTCTGTAGCAATGCTGGAGAAGGCTGCTGAGCCCCGCTGCCAGCCTCTCTACCCCTCCCCAAGTGCTGTGTACTGTAGTGATGATGGAGGAGTCTGCAGAGCCCTGCCCCCTTCCTCTCTACCCCTCCCCAAGTGCTGTGTTCTGTAGAAATGCTGGAGAAGGCTGCTGAGCCAGTTCTGCTCCTTTAGAGATGGACAGAATGAGTGTAATAAGCTGAGGCTGGGTGCACACTTATCTGTCTGTTTTTTGTATGCTTTTTCTGCACACCATGTGTCCATATGTTTGAACATTACAGAAGCGAATGTAATTGGCAGAGAAAATGCCTGCAGTGCTTCACTGCTGTCTCTTTATATGCATGGGGAAAACACATTGAAGTGTGCACTGGCCAATTGAATAACATTGGATCTCAGTTTATCCAGGCAGCAGGTGAACACAGCTCCACTCCACCACTTCTACTGCAGTGCTCGACCCAGGTTAGCAAGACCAAGGATACAATACAGAGGAAATGGTCCGCACTTATCAGATTAAAGCAACCTTTATTGAGGACATATCCCAATTAAAACTCGACAGGCATCATGGCCATGATGCCTGTCGAGTTTTAATTGGGATATGTCCTCAATAAAGGTTGCTTTAATCTGATAAGTGCGGATCTCAGTTTACCTGTGCAGAAAGTGGGGAAAGGGGGATGGGGGTTTGGCAGGCGGGGGCCCCATCCAAAGTTTTTTTTTTTTTTTTTTTTTTGCAGGGGGCCCAGTAGTTTCTAGTTACACCCCTTTAATTACGATTTAGAAGGGCTTTTTGGGGACTTTGTGTAGTCTGTGTGATTTCTATACCTTTATTCTATGCTTATTAGTTGTAGTGTTTATAATCCTGCATGAACTTGGTAATAAATACATCTCCTTAATCATCCTTAGTTCCAAGTAAAAAATAAATCGTTTGGGATGAAATCTATCCAGTGTGCACCCTGTAAAGATGGATGAATATCCCCTTATAAAAGAGAATCTCATTCTAGTAAACCTGACTACAGTACATTCAGTCCCCAGGTTCCATCCATAAATATATACAATGTACAGGAAGTCCCCGATTCGTTCTTAAACTGAATCTGTCCAGAAGTCAAAACACTGCCATCTCTGTCCCCTGTGCCTCCCGTGTCTCTGCTATATTTTGAATCGGGGACCCAGCGCTGCATGGTGAGAGCGCTAACCACTACGCCACTATGCTGCCCACGGGGATGCATTTTGTCTCCTAGAGAAGAATTTTCTGTGGCATGTAAAGTGCAAATCAATCCTAGAAAAGCAAATGACCTTTTGAAGATACAGAGGGAATCCAGTAGATGATTATCTATATCCCCAGTAAAACGAGTCCCTTGGCGTAACTTGAAAGGCTGCTACAAGTAAGACATCACTGGTCTAAGTCACCACAAAAAAAGCCAGACAGCAGGAGACTGTCTTGTTAAATGTCCTCTGATTTCAAAATCAAACTTTCCCCATGCCTCCATGGCAACACACCGGGTATTAGTTCCGCCCCCAATACCCCATAGGACGTATAGAGTATAAGTGTTTTGTGAGTCCAGCCGCTCGCTGTCTTTTTTTCTGGTCCCTCACCTCA
Source organism: Hyperolius riggenbachi (assembly GCF_040937935.1). Classification (NCBI taxonomy): domain Eukaryota; kingdom Metazoa; phylum Chordata; class Amphibia; order Anura; family Hyperoliidae; genus Hyperolius; species Hyperolius riggenbachi. The sequence goes on along the minus strand of NC_090647.1, from coordinate 15,717,501 downwards.
CAGGACGGCAGGTTTGTTCCTGCAAAACATTTTTATTTTTCCCCCCCTTACCGGTCGCATCATGTGACCATAGCACAGGTTGCCTCCCCTGTAGCTTTGCCATTGTAACAAGCTCTAAATGGGCTTATATATGGTGACCCCGTTCTGCTGGTCTTGGGGGTCGGATGGAGTCTCGCCCATATAACAGACACTAATAGTGTTTTACAATTTAAGCTGGGATACTCCTTATTTACTCACCGCTCTAAATGGGTGGTCGGGCCGGCATCCTTTCCCCTTTCCCTCTGCAGGTTGCATTCAGAGCCCTGTGCATGGCAGAAGCGGCGTGCGCTCCACTATCTTATAGCTTCCTGGAGAAAGAGTGGAGTGCACAACGGCAAACCGGAAGCCCAGTAAGCGGAGCGTCACTTCCGCCGCATTGGATTGGTGGGCTAATCACTGCAACGCGGAAACCGGAAACGGTACGGAATTCTGCGCGCACAGTCTATTTAAAGCGGTGGCATGGGAAGGAAAGTGTCTGGAGACTGTGCGCGCAGTTGCAGCAAGGAGCAGGAGAGGCTGCGAGCTGTGATCACTCAGCAATAGCTGTATACAGCGCTCTGGACCCTTGTCAGGTAATGCAGAGGGGAAGTCTTTTGGTTTTATGATTGGGTCTGTCATCTGGACAGTCCATTCATTTTCTGCTCTATCTCTCTTCTTTGCAGCTGCATTAGCTGCCTAATCATGGATGCCTACAGGCCTCACAGAGACCAGCACCACAATCAGAGGTAAGGGGGTCATAAGGTAAGTTTGTAAAGGGGAAGAAGAGAATAGGAGTGCTCATTACTGCATTGTTTTTTTTTTTTCTGCAGTTCAAGGTCTCGCAACAAGAGACGTTCATCAAAATCGCCACCGCGGAACAGACGAAGAGAAAGTTCGAAGTCTAGAGAGAGATCACACCGGAGAAAGTCAAAACATTCAAAGTCACACAGGAGGTCCAAGTCAAGATCAAGGTCTCCGATTTACCGAGAACAAGACAAACAGTGCTGGGCATGTGCACAGCCGGCGGTTCCTGGAAAAGTGGTTTGCGCAGATTGTTTCCGCGAGATGGCAAAAGACAGCACAGCGGAACCTGTGGATGTAACAGAGATAATACAAAAAGCTGTGCAAGACTCGATGCAGGATTACATAGCAAAGTTACCGGCACAAACAGATCAACTGTCTTACCCCCTGGATCAGCCCTCGACATCATCTATGGCAACCTCGGAGGTTGAATTAGAGATAGGATTTGACTTTGCCCTTGTGGAACCATATGCGAAAGCAGTACGGGAAGCAATTGGCTGGGTGGACCCAGACCCTGATGCGGGGGAAGTGTCTAAAAAACCGAAGAAGTACTATGCTCATCTGAATAAGACTAAAACTACTTTCCCAGTTATGGAGGAGATTCAGGAGTTGATTCATGAGGAGTGGCAAAGATTGAAAAGAAGACGCCATTGGCCAATAGATTATCGAAGTTATACCCTTTACCGGAGGAAGAGATAAAGTCCTTAGAGAATGCGCCTACAGTAGACGCATCGGTTGTTCGTCTTGCAAAGCACGTCACGCTACCAATAGAGGACAGGAAACTTGATTTAGATCTCAAAAAAATCTATACAGGTTGCGGAGGGTCATGTAAGCCTGCAATCGCCCTTACATCGGTTGCCAAAGCCATTAGGGCATGGACGGACAACCTCGAACAAAGAATTAAGGAGGACGCAGACAAAGAAGAGTTGATAGCTGCGCTCGAAGATCTTAAAGCCACGGGGGACTTCGTAGGAGAAGCAGCAATTGACGTTATCCGTTCGTCAGCCAGATCTATGCTGGTTTCGGTGACGGCAAAGAGAGCCCTGTGGCTTAGGTCCTGGGTGGCAGATCCGGCTTCCCGGTTGCTCTGGTGCAAAATACCTTTTGATGGTAAGTCCTTATTTGGAGATAAGATGGACTCAGCCATCACCAGGGTAACTGGGGGGGAAGTCGAGTCTCATACCACAGGACAGAAGGCCTATGAAGCAATTTTCAGCTACACAGGCTCAACAACAAACGTTGAGATACAGAAACGCAAGAAATTATAAACCGGGGAGAAACTATAGAAGAAATTGGCAAGTGAGCCAGACCAGTTATGGTAGAGCTAATAAACAGAAAGCGGCACCTACGGGGGCACCTAAGAAGTCCTTTTGACAATCAACAAATCCAGGAATGTCCAGTAGGAGCGAGGCTGAAGAATTACGCTCAGGTTTGGAGTCATCATGTGCATTCCCCTTGGGTACTAAGAACTGTGACGTCAGGACATTTCTGGAAATTCACAAAAGCTCCTCCAGTCGATCATTTCAAAGAAACAAGGATTCCTACCGCGACAGACAAGAGGCTGATATTAGATACTTACCTACAGGGCCTAATTCAGAAACGGGCAATAATACCAGTCCCAGACCAGCAAAGAAAGCGGGGAATTTACTCGACCCTATTCTTTGTAAAAAAGAAATCTGGGGATTGGAGGCCAGTTCTAGACCTCAAGCATCTGAATTCATATATTCATCTAGAAAAATTCAAGATGGAGTCATTGAATACAATAATAGCGGCAGTGAAGCCAGACAATTATTTACTGTCGGTGGATCTAGAAGATAGTTACATAGTTACATAGTTACATAGTTATTTTGGTTGAAAAAAGACATACGTCCATCGAGTTCAACCAGTATAAAGTACAACACCAGCCTGCTCCCTCACATATCCCTGTTGATCCAGAGGAAGGCGAAAAAACCCTTACAAGGCATGGTCCAATTAGCCCCTAAAGGGAAAAATTCCTTCCCGACTCCAGATGGCAATCAGATAAAATCCCTGGATCAACATCATTAGGCATTACCTAGTAATTGTAGCCATGGATGTCTTTCAATGCAAGGAAAGCATCTAAGCCCCCTTTAAATGCAGGTATAGAGTTTGCCATAACGACTTCCTGTGGCAAAGCATTCCACATCTTAATCACTCTTACTGTAAAGAACCCTTTCCTAAATAAATGGTTAAAACGTTTTTCCTCCATGCGCAGATCATGTCCTCTAGTCCTTTGAGAAGGCCTAGGGACAAAAAGCTCATCCGCCAAGGTATTATATTGCCCTCTGATGTATTTATACATGTTAATTAGATCCCCTCTAAGGCGTCTTTTCTCTAGACTAAATAAACCCAGTTTATCTAACCTTTCTCGATAAGTGAGACCTTCCATCCCACGCATCAATTTTGTTGCTCGTCTCTGCACCTGCTCTAAAACTGCAATATCTTTTTTGTAATGTGGTGCCCAGAACTGAATTCCATATTCCAGATGTGGCCTTACTAGAGAGTTAACCACTTGCCGACCGCACACTCATAACGTGCGTCGGCAAAGTGGCAGCTGCAGGACCAGCGACGCAGTACTGCGTCGCCAGCTGCAGCCTAATTAATCAGGAAGCAGCCGCTCGTACGAGCGGCTGCTTCCTGTCAAATCACGGCGGGGGGCTCCGTGAATAGCCTGCGGGCCGCCGATGGCGGCTCGCAGGCTAGATGTAAACACAAGCGGAAATAATCCGCTTTGTTTACATTTGTACGGCGCTGCTGCGCAGCAGCGCCGTAAGGCAGATCGGCGATCCCCGGCCAATCAGCGGCCGGGGATCGCCGCCATGTGACAGGGGACGTCCTGTCACTGGCTGCACAGGACGGATCTCAGGGGGGGGGAGCAGGTAGGAGAGGGAGGGGGAATTTTGCCGCGGAGGGGGGCTTTGAGGTGCCCCCCCCGCCACCCACAGCAGGCAGGAGAGATCAGACCCCCCCAGCACATCATCCCCATAGGGGGGAAAAAAGGGGGGCAATCTGATCTCCCTGCCTGCACCCTGATCTGTGCTGGGGGCTGCAGAGCCCACCCAGCACAGATCAATCAAACCAGCGCTGGTCCTTAAGGGGGGGTAAAGGGTGGGTCCTCAAGTGGTTAAACAGGGGCAATATTATGCTAGCATCTCGAGTTTTTATTTCCCTTTTAATACATCCCAAAATTTTGTTAGCTTTAGCTGCAGCTGCTTGGCATTGAGTACGATTATTTAACTTGTTGTCAATGAGTACTCCTAAGTCCTTCTCCAAGTTTGATGTCCCCAACTGTATCCCATTTATTTTGTATGGTGCTAGACCATTAGTACGTCCAAAATGCATGACCTTACATTTGTCAACATTGAATTTCATCTGCCATGTATGTGCCCATATAGCCATCCTATCCAGATCCTGTTGCAATATGACACTATCTTCCTGAGAGTTGATGATTCTGCACAATTTTGTATCATCTGCAAAAATAGCAACATTGCTCACTACTGCATCTACTAGGTCATTAATAAATAAATTGAAGAGCACTGGACCCAGAACAGACCCCTGTGGGACCCCACTGCTAACAGTCTCCCATTTTGAGTACGATCCATTGACCACAACTCTTTGTTTTCTGTCCATTAGCCAGTTCCCTATCCATGAACACAGACTCTTCCCCAGTCCTTGCATCCTCAACTTTTGCACCAGACTTTTGTGGGGAACAGTGTCGAAGGCCTTTGCAAAAGTCCAAGTATATCACATCTACAGCATTCCCAATATCCATATTAGCATTCACTACCTCATAAAAGCTGAGTATGTTAGTCAAACAGGACCTGTCTTTAGTAAACCCATGTTGATGCTGAGAAATAAGATTATTTTCTACTATGAAGTCATGTATAGTATCTCTTAGTAACCCCTCAAATAGTTTGCATACAACTGATGTTAAACTTACAGGTCTATAATTTCCTGGATCAGATTTTTTGCCCTTCTTAAATAATGGGAAAACGTGGGCTGTACGCCAATCCACTGGGACTCTGCCAGTTGCAAGAGAGTCACAAAAGATAAGATAAAGGGGTTTATCTATAACTGAACTTAATTCCCTTAGGACCCAAGGATGCATGCCATCCGGGCCAGGTGCCTTGTCTATTTTTAATTTATTTAGTCTTGCCTTCACTTCTTCCTGCGTTAAGTATTTAATATTACAGTTAGAAGATTGAGACTCTTCTGCCTCTGTAGTTTGCAACAGTGCTGTTTCTTTTGTGAAGACAGAAGCAAAGAAAGTATTTAATAACTCTGCCTAACCTTGGTCATCCACCATTGAGTTCCCATCCTCATCCTTTAGGAGTCCTATACAGTCAACCTTTCTTTTTTTAGAGTTAATGTACTTGTAAAACTTTTTTGGGTTAGATTTGATATCCTTAGCGATTTGTTTTTCAGCTTCAATCTTTGCCTGCCTAATTTCTTTTTTACAATTTGTATTGCACTCCTTATAATTGCTTAGTGCAGCCTTGGTCCCCTCCTGTTTTAAGACCTTATAGGCATTCTTTTTCCTCTTCATTTTATCTTTAACCTTTCTATTCATCCATAGAGGACTTTTTTTATTCCTAGACATTTTGTTTCCATATGGGATATACATACTACAGTATTGATTGAGTATAAGTTTAACCTCCCTGGCGTTCTATTAAAATCGCCAGGGAGGCTGCGGGAGGGTTTTTTTTAAATTAAAAAAAAACTATTTCATGCAGCCAACTGAAAGTTGGCTGCATGAAAGCCCACTAGAGGGCGCTCCGGAAGCGTACTTTCGATCGCCTCCGGCAATCGAAAGTAACAAGATAGGCCGCAATGAGCGGCCTATCTTGTTTCGCTTTCCTCGTCGCCATGGCGACGAGCGGAGTGACGTCATGGACGTCAGTCGACGTCCTGTCGTCAGAGCCGCCCGATCCAGCCCCTAGCGCCGGCCGGAACTGTTTGTTCCGGCTGCACTGGGCTCGGGCGGCTGGGGGGACCCTCTTTCGCCGCTTGATACATTATCTGGTCTATTAGAAATGATCAGATCCAGTAACGCATGCCCCCTAGTTGGTTCAGTTACCATTTGAGTCAAGTAATTGTCCTGTAGTGCTGCCAGAAATCTGCTGCTTTTACCAGAATGGGTAGCCTCAATACTCCAGTCAATGTCTGGAAAGTTGAAGTCGCCCATAATTATGACCTCATTTTTACTTGCAGCTTTTTCAATCTGCTGTAGTAATCGCAGTTCTGCAGCTTCATTAATAAGAGGTGGCCTGTAGCATACCCCAATAAGCAATTGGCAACTTTTATTTCCACCATGAATATTTACCCAAACGGACTCCACATCTTCGCAATCTTCCTCCATCTCATCGTTGAGGACAGCTGTAAGAGAATTCTTAACAAAGAGACAAACCCCTCCACCTTTTTTCCCTGTTCTATCCCTCCTAAACACATTGTATACTTTTAAATTAGCTATCCAGTCATGGCTTTCATCCATCCATGTCTCGGTTATTCCCACAATGTCATAGCCTTTGTCATTCAGAATGAACTCTAGTTCGTCTATTTTATTTGCAAGGCTCCGAGCATTGGTTACCATGCACTTTATATTTTTACCACCACATTTACCAATTTTGTTTACATGAAATTGGCTACTTGAATTTTTACCAACCTCCTTAATCTTTACACTGTCCCCACCCCCCTCTCCACCCTCCATAATGATAGGTTCCCACTGTCCCACTGTCCCACATGCCTACTTGCATGTGCCAATAGAGGAATCTTTTCAAAAATACCTCCCTTTTGCCGTAGGAAACCAACATTTTCAGTTTGTCTGCCTCCCGTTCGGGATTTGCACCGCACCACGGACATTTTCAAAGGTCCTCATAGAAATAATTGTACTTCTAAGACTGGAGGGATTACGTTGTCATCACTACCTCGACGACATACTGCTACTAGCGGACTCAGAAATGGAAATAAACACTCACAAAGAACGACTCATCGAGACACTCATGAGGTTCGGGTGGTTAATAAACTTCCGAAAAAGTCATCTGTCACCAACGAAGGATCTCATATATCTCGGAGCGAGATTTCTAACGGAAAAAAACGCGGTGGGGTTACCACACGAAAAAGTACCGATCATCAAACAAAGGGTGCTGCACGTCCTGCTGTCAAGCCACACTCGAGCAGATCAGTGTCTAAGAGTCATAGGGACGATGTCCTCAACCTTACCTATGGTACCGTGGGCGCATTGGCACTTGAGGAATTTTCAGCAAGGATTTCTCCAACAATGGAATGGTCTGGACATGAAACAATATATCCTAATAACAAAGTTCATGAAGACAGATCTACACTGGTGGTTGACCGACAGCAATCTACTAAACAGGGTGCGACTGAGACAAGAAAGACCTGTCATAGTGCAGACAGATGCAAGTACGTCAGGATGGGGAGCGACCTGCGCAATGGAGGTAGCGCAAGGGCTCTGGCCTCGGACCATGAACAGCTGGCCGGCGAACAGGCTGGAATTAAGAGCAGCTTACTGTGCCCTGAAGGCGTTTCACCATCTAATCAGGCACAGGGTGGTGATACTAAGGATGGACAATACGACAGCAGTGGCGTATATCAGGAATCAGGGCGGCACTCGGAGTGTGACGCTTTTGGAGGAGACGAGGCTTATATTCAATTATGCAATTACTCATCTAGTCTCTCTGACAGCGACGCATGTTCCGGACACTTTGAACGTTATCCCGGACTACCTCAGCCGAGTGCAGCTTTCCAACAACGAGTGGGAGCTACAGAGTACAGTGTATCACTGGATCTGTTCACAGATGGGCAGCCCGGAAATGGACCTGATGGCCACCAGGAACAACAGCAAGTGCAGAAGATTCTTCAGTCGTTATCCGGACCCTTATGCGGAGGGGGTGAATGCACTGTCGGCACCTTGGACGTTCCAGTTGGCATATGTATTCCCACCAGTTTCTCTAATTATGCATCTTCTAAGAAGACTCAGGTCCGAGTCGGTGACAATGATAGCATAGCAATCCTCCCATATTGGCCCAAAAGGCCTTGGTTTCCTATAGCTCTTCAGATGACAATAGCTCGACCTCTTCAGCTTCCGGTCAGCAAGGAGTTACTGTCTCAAGGCCCAGTCTATCATCCAGATCCAGCTCGTTTGAAACTGATGGCCTGGAAGTTGAGAGGAGGAAATTGAGGGACCTCGGATGATCAGAATCGGTAATCTCAACTCTACAGAAGGCTAGAAAGCTTTCTACTAACACCTCCTATCAAAGAGTTTGGAAGATCTTCATAGAATTCTCAAAGGTTTACAACTTTGATCCACTTAAACCATTGGTCAATGAAATATTAGCTTTTCTTCAGACAGGAGTAGAGAAGGGTTTGAGTTTCCACACCATCAAAATGCAAATTTCCGCCTTATCGGCTTTAACCAGCCAGAAATGGGCTGACAGCCCACTAATAAAACAATTTGTAGCGGCAGTAATGAAAATTCGGCCGCCTACAAAACCGATCTTTGCTTCCTGGGATCTACCGCTGGTGTTGGACTACCTCACTAAGTCACCCTTTGAGCCCATAGAACAATGTTCTTTGCCAAATTTGACTCTAAAAGCAATCTTTTTGGTGGCCATCTCCTCGGCTCGCAGTCTCAGAGTTACAAGCTCTAAGCTGTCTAGAACCTTACCTCACATTTTACCCTGATAGGGTGCAGCTCAAACCAGTACAAGGATTTCTTCCGAAGGTGACCTCGAGCTATCATCTCAGCCAAGAGTGGTCACTTCCTAATTTCACTCAGCAGGATTCAACCACTCTTCATTCCTTGGATGTCTCTAGAACGCAAAAGGCTTATGTGCAGAACACGAAAGACATTAGAAAGTCAGACAGACTGTTTATTATAAATGTCGGGTACAGGAAAGGCCAGGCAGCCTCGAGCAGAACCATTGCTTCTTGGTTAGTCAAAGTCATACAAAACGCATATAAAGCGTTGGGGAAAGAGCCACCGAAGGAAGTACGAGCCCACTCGACTAGAGGGGTAGCTGCTTCATGGGCTTCACAAGCAAAGGTTACACCTCAGAAAATATGCCAAGCGGCAAATTGGACTACTATAAGCACGTTTGTTAATCATTATAAAGTTGACACTTCAACCGCTACTTCTCTAGAGTTTGGAAGAGCGGTGTTATTATCTGTTTCATCAGCTGTACATTGTTGAAAAATAAATGTTTGATTTATGTCACACCTGCAACAGTTTCCATCCTGTAAATTTTTTGTGGCTAGTTAGTTCCCGGTGTGTTGCCATGGAGGCATGGGGAAAAGTGAAAATTGAATACTTACCTACCGGTAATTTTCCTTTCCCCATGCATCCATGGCAACACAACGACCCTCCCACTGTTCGGTGATGCACTAGTTACTGGACAGCGGGCGGCTGGACTCACAAAACACTTATACTCTATACGTCCTTTGGGGTATTGGGGGCGGGACTAATACCCGGTGTGTTGCCATGGATGCATGGGGAAAGGAAAATGACCGGTAGGTAAGTATTCAATTTTCACTTATTTGACCGCAATACCATTATGTTTGAAGGGGAACGGTTGAGGCTTGGAAGCCCAAGATCACCATCCCAACGTCGAGCATGAAGGTGGGAGCATCATGGCATCCTGCGCTTTGCTGAGGGGGGGGGGGGGTCTGGTGAACTTTACAAAAACTTCATGGAGTATTATGTAAATATGCTGCAGCAACATTTCAAGAAGAGCTTAGTCACAAATGGGTCTTCAAAATGGACAATGACCCCAAAAATACCTCCATATTAGCAACATATCTTAATGAAAACCAGGTCAGAGTATTGGAGAGGCCATCACAAAGTCCTGACCGCAATCTTACTGAAACTCTTAATCACACACTTTCTTTTCTCCTCTGATACAACAAGTCTGTCCCAGGTACACCAGTTCTGTCTGTAAGGAATGGCCAAAATTCCACAAACGTATAAGAAGCTGTTATAAGGCTATGCAAAACATTTGACTCAAGGTAAATAATTTAAATGCAATGCTACCAAAAATTAAGAGAATGTATATAAACTTGTGACCTGGTGGTATTGTGATAAAGTGAATAAAAAATGAAGTCTGAGAACATTGTTGGACCTGTAGATGATCTGGTGAAGACTTGCTGTTGTGTTTTGATATACCTTCACAGACCTTTCAGAGATTTCTCACTGACAACCAACAAGATTCTCTCACGAATTTCTTTGGTCCTAGCTCCATAGATTATGGGGTTACACAAGGGTGGGATGAGGATGTAGAGGTTTGCAAAGATGATGTGAATATGGAGAGGAATAGTGTCTCCAAACCTGTGGGTGAAGAAGGAGAAGAGAGCCGGGGTGTAGGAGATTAGGATGACACAGATATGAGGAGCACAAGTTCCCAAGGCCTTGCCACGGGCTTCTCTGGAAGACAGCTTAAAGACCGCCCTGACAATGGCACAGTATGACACTGTTATAAAGAAAATATCTACAGCAATCACCAGCAGGGCCACGGTCAGGCCATACACCTGATTAATAGTGGTATCCGAGCACGAGATCTTCACCACAGCCATATGTTCACAGTATGTGTGTAAGATTATGTTGGTCTGGCAGTAGGACAACCTGTTTATCAGAAAGGGAGCTGGAGCCATGAAAAAGGAGCCCCGAATTATTGCCAGAACCCCAATCCTGGCAATAGTGGTATTAGTCAAGATAGAGGTGTATCGGAGTGGGTGGCAAATGGCAACGTAGCGGTCAAAGGCCATGGCCAACAGAATGGTAGACTCCATCATGGAGAAGGCATGGACGAAGAAAAGCTGGGCCAGGCAGGCATTAAAGTCAATCTCTTTGGAGCTAAACCAGAAGATGCAAAGAATCTTGGGGGCCGTTGTGGTGACCAAGAGCACGTCGGCAATGGACAGAGTACAGAAGAGGAGGTACATGGGCTTGTATAAGGCTTCTTCTGATAGAATGATAAAGGATAGCATGAAGTTTCCTGGGATGATAAGGAGATACATGATGAACACTGGAATGGAGAACCAAGTCTGAACGTCCTCCAGACCCGGGACGCCAGTCAAGATGAAGACTTCAGGCCTCTCAGTCCAGTTATTGGGAGACATTCAGTGACTCAGGAATAGTTTCTGACAAACAAAATACATTGGATTAGTTTCATGAATTATTTTACAAAGTATGTGTTAGGTAGAAAGAAACTATTGGTGTCCAGATAAGGATATTGGCTAAAAATAGGGACAACATTATAGGAACATAGTAGGACAAACCCTATCTGGTTGGAGAGGTGGGCCACTCCAGGCAGTTATAAGTGAGAAAATAATGTCTGATTTGCACACAAGTCGGCCCCAATACTTTTCTATAGCAAATCCGACCTAAATTTCTTGACCTATAGCCAAGAATATACAGTACTCATGGAGAAAAGGGCAGTTACTAAGGATGTGACTAGGCAGTCTGATTTCATTGCAAACTGAAATGTAAAAATATTGTGTAATAATGTTAAAGGGACTCTGAGCACCTCTCATGGGCATGCCTTTAAGACAGACGACTTCCAACAAAGTCGTGCTATGACCCCTCTGGAGGAGCCTCTTGCAGTGGCCATGCGTGTCACTTCCTCTTCCTGCTTCATTCAGTTATACACTTCTCTAACAGAGAAGATGACGTGACCCGGAAGTTATAACATAGCCAGGATGGCAGCCGCGATGTTTAAATTGAAATAGAATCAGAATCAATTTATTTCACCAAGTAAGTTTGCACCTACAAGGAATTTGTCTTGGCAGTTGCTTAACAAACGCAAACACAAGCAAAAAAAAACAATACAAGGACAGACAGTATGTATATTACAAGTCAAGGACATTATGCAAGTATAGTGCAGTGAGCAATGTGAGAATTGTTCATTTTCAGTTCTGTGCTGATTACTTTCAAGTCCTAGCAGCTCTAGCGTCGTTCTGCATTAAGCATGGCTACCGCTTGAGGAAAAAAGCTGTTCCTGTGTCTAGAGGTTTTAGTTGCGGTTGACCGGAATCTTACTCCTGAAGGCATGCGCTGGAAGATGGAGTGAGCTGGGTGAGAGGGGTCAGAGGCAATTTTGGTTGCTCTCTTTCTGCAAGTGGTAGTGTAAAGATCCTGCAGGGAAGGTAAGCTACAGCCATTTATCCTTTCCGCTGATCGGATGATGCGCGGCAGCCTCCCCTTTTCTAATGCTGAGCAGGAGCCGAACCATGCAGTCATAGATGATGTTATGGTGAATTTGATGATTGCAGTGTAGAACTGCACCATTAGAGCTTGAGGTAGGCCAAACTTTTTCAGCTGCCGTAGATGGTACATCCTCTGTTGCATTTTCTTGACAATAGTGGCCGTATTGTTATCCCATTTTAGGTTGTTTGAGATTGTGGACCCAAGAAACTTGAAGGACTCTACCTGGGTTATTGTGGATCCATTTATGATTAAGGGGAGGTGCGGGGGGGGAGATCCCCTAAAGTCTATTATCATCTCCATAGTTTTGAGAGTGTTTAGTTCCAAGTTGTTTCTGCTGCACCAGGAGGAAAGCTGTCCCACCACATGCCTGTATGCAGACTCGTCCCCGTTTTGTATGAGACCAGCTACTGTTGTGTCGTCTGCAAACTTCAGAACCTTAACAGATGGATCTGTGGAGGTGCAGTCATTGGTGTAAAGTGAGTACAGCAGTGGGAAAAGCACACAGTACTGGGGTGCACCAGTAGTGACTGTCAGAGAGCTTGATGTGAGTTTACCAAGTCTGACCTGCTGTCTCCTATCGGTTAGGAAATTGGTTATCCATTTGCAGATGGATTCAGGTATGTGTAGCTGGGAGAGCTTGCTGTGCAGCAGTGATGGTATTATGGTATTGAATGCAGAGCTGAAATCTATGAATAAAATCCTGGTGTAGGTTCCTGGGGTGTCTAGATGCTGTAGTACATAATGCATACACATGTTCACGGCATCATCTGCGGATGGCCTGTAGGCAAATTGCAGAGAGTCCAGTAGGGGATCTGTGATAGATTTCAGATAAGCCATTATCAGTTTTTCGAATGCTTTCATGACCAATGATGTCAGGGCAACAGGCCTGTAATCATTTAAAGTGAATGTTTACCATTTCAAAAATAAAAAAGTCGGATACTCACCTAAGGAGAGGGAAGGCTCAGTCCTAATGAGCCTTCCCTCTCCTCTCCAGGTGCCCGGTCCCGCCCAGGATCCCCCGTGGCAGTATTCGACCAGTTCGGTCAAATACTGCCACTTCCGCCACCGAAGGAAGCTTTCGGAAGCCTTCGGGAGCACTCGGGCTCCCGAAGACGGGCCGCTCCATACTACGCATGCGCGAGCGCCCTCTATGACGCACTCACGCGTGCGTAGTATGGAGCGGCCCGTCTTCGGTAGCCCGAGTGCTCCCGAAGACCTCCGAAGTCCCTGCGACGGCGGACGAGAACGGGGGAGCCAGCGCAGCACCGAGGGCACCGGGAGAGGAGAGGGAAGGCTCATTGGGACCGAGCCTTCCCTCTCCTTAGGTGAGTATCCGACTTTTTTATTTTTGAAATGGTAAACACTCACTTTAAGCATGTAGGTTTTGATTTGTTTGGAATTGAAACAATGATTGAGCTTTTAAAACAGACAGGGACAATTGAGAGTTCCAGGCAGGGATGATTTGAATATTAACTGCAACACACACATTTGCTTACTAATCTGGCATGTCAGGCAAAGGGTGTATGACCGTACACCTGATTGGCTGATTGGCGCCTACTGACCAGGTAGAGGTAGGAAATAGCTTGAACTGGTAGTGAGCAAATGTGTGTGTTGCAGTTAGCATTCAGTTTAGAGGCAGTGGGGGTGAAGTCCCTGGTAGTGAGAGTTCCAGGGCTCGCCTGCATTTGCCTCTGGGTATCGCATGGTGGTTTGGGGGCCCCAGCTAGTGAGAGAGACCTGGGGCCCCCAGCTGTCGTGCGAACCAGTGTTTATGATTTGAATATGTCTGTGAATACAGGCGCTAATTGATCGGCACAGAGTTTCAGACATTTCGCAGTTACACCGTCTGGTCCTGGTGCCTTATTTGCTCTGGCCTTTGAAGAGTCTGTTTACATCTGATTGGCATATTGGTAGAGCATGCACATCTGGGGACAGGTTAGCAGATTGTGTCTGACCTCCTGTGTTGTGTACATACTGAGGCACTGCAGGGGGTGGAGACAATGGCTGGCTGGAGGAGTGCTCTGTTTGCCTGTTGCACAGATGCAAATTATGCAAATTGACTTAGTGTGTGTGGCTTTTGTTGGTAGTGTCAAACCTGCAATAAAATGTATTCAGTTCAATTGCAAGCTGCAGATTGTGTAGTGAGGGGGGAGATTTCTTTCTGTAGCTGGTAATTTCATGCAGAGATTTCCATATTGTGGACCAGTCGACCCTGGAACATTTTTCCTCAAGTTTTTTAGAATAATCTGTTTTTGCGTCAGTAATGGCTCTCTGCAGTTTATATTTCGCAGCTTTGTAGAGGACTTTATCGCCTGTACGATATGCCCTTTCTTTATCGAGGCGCAGCTTCCTGAGATGTGATGTAAACCAGGGTTTATCGTTATTGTACCTGGTGCACTTTTTTGTGGGGATGCAGGACTCTTCACAAAAGGTAATATATGATGTCACAGCGTCAGTGTATTCATTTAGGTCACTGGAGGATTCTTTAAATAAATTCCAGTCAGTTAAATCAAAGCAGCTCTGCAGTTTTTCTACAGCTTCACTCGTCCATTTCTTAGCTGTGGTCACTACAGGTTTGGCAGTTTTTAGTCTTTGGATGTATGTTGGGATAAGCTGTATAACAGCATGATCAGAGTTCCCCAAAGCTGCCCTGCTGACAGAGTGATACGAGTCCTTAGTCGTAGTGTAACAGTGATCAAGTGTCTTACCTTCTCTAGTTGCGCTTGTGACATGTTGCCTGTATTTGGGGAGTTCTTTGGAAAGATTAGCACTGTTGAAATTCCCTAGTATGATAAAAAAAAGAATCTGGGTACTCCCTTTTCACCTCAGTGATTTGATCTGCGAGATCTTGGAGCGGAGGCTGCATACATGTTTGTGGAGGGATGTACACAGTAACCAAAATAAACAAAGAGATCTCACAGGGTGAATAGTAGGGTCTGCAGTTTATGAGATGTAAAGAACGTAAACTATTTGGTGTAAAACAGCGATTCAGGCATCAAATGAAAGAGCAGAGCACAAGCTACAGAAAGGTATGCATCTTCAAGTACTTTGCAGTACTGGTCGGAGTCTTAAAGGCATGCCCATGAGAGAGGCTCGGATTCCCTTTAAAGCATAATTAGAGTCTGGCAAAACAAACACCTATCACTCAACTCCTTATTGACTATGTACAACAGAGTAACTAAGCAGCTCAGGGTGACCCAAACTACTAAGAATGTATAGGGGGATAAAAGGAACCAAAAAGACCTCCTACTAAACAAAGCAAAGCTTGGTGTAATTTGCCTTCTTAAAACAGAAGGAAATCTGCAATAATTCAGCTATAAGTGAAGATGCACTACTACTGAATATGCAAATTATTGACTATGTAGTTATCCTTCCTGCTTTTCACTTGGAGTAATGTTATCTGTGTAAGAGTCACAAAATTACCTCCTTCCTTGGCAATTGTGGTAGACCTGTAAGCAGCCATCTTTCCTAATTATGTAATAAACAGTTTAAAAATGTAATCAGTAAGAAGAGCATAGCTAGTTTCCTGAATGTCTGTCTTTCTCTCCGGTTACCCCCCAGTCTAGGGATGAGAGCACAGATTTTTCAGAAATTTTAGAAATAGAGTCCAACATGTGAAATTATGTCCGTGTAATCAGGGTCGGACTGGGACACTGGGGGCCCACCAAAGAAATTTCAACCTGGGGCCCACACATGACCCCCCCACCCCGCTGACACCTGTGATGTGCGCCTATAGCTGCAGCTTGAAGTCACAAAGAACACCCAAGACTGACAGCCTCTGTGTCAGGATGGCTTCCCTGCATCTATTTCAGGCTAGTGGCTGCTCTCATTGCAGGGTCAATCCAGTGTGAGCTGCCAGGCTTTAGCACCACATTACAGCTCAATTCTCACCTCACTCCCCTGGCCTTGGCTGACAGCTTCTACTGATACACATCACGCTGGAGTCTTTGTACTTTGCTGCCCCAGGCCCCCAGCCCAGCATCACATGGGGGGCGGAGCCATCATTGCACAGCCAGCCTGCAGCAGCACCAGGTTTTGGTGCGTCGTATCAATTGTTATGTATAGAGTGCTTGGGGGGCCCCATTGTAAAATTTGCATCGGGGCCTACAGCTCCTTAGCTACGCCACTGCTCTCAGCATGAGTGATTACAGCACTGAGAAGAGAATTTGTGCTGCAGGCAGCAATTGGAGCTCTGTCAGACAAGGAGGGGGGCCCACCAGAGACCTGCAGGCAGGGCTCACCAGAGACCAGGAGGCAGGGCCCACCAGAGACCAGGAGACAGGGCTCACCGAGGAAAAAAACTATACAACTGTGGCCCAGTCCGACCCTGCGTGTAATACATGAAGTGTCAGCTTGCAGTGCTGAGGGGAGCGAGTACAGTGCTGAGGGTTAACACGGTGGCATATTGACTAGCACCCTCGCCTTGTAGAGCTGGATCCCCTGTTTAAATCCCAGCTACTGCATTACCTGCAAGGAGTTTGTATGTTCGCATCTGCATGGGTTTCCTCCTGCACTCGGGTTTCCTCCTGCTTCCTAAAAACATACTGTACAGATAAGTAAATGGCTCCCCCCCCAAAAAAAAATTAGCTCTAAACTACGGTGAACTATGGTAGGATTAGAGTGTGAGCTCCTCTGAGGACAGTCAGTGACATGACTATGTACTCTGTAACGTGCTGCAGAAGATGTCAGTGCTATATAAATACATAATAATAATAGGGTAGGGCATTAGACTATGACTATGGTAGGAGTAGATTGTGAGCTCCTCTGAGGACAGTCAGTGACATGACTATGCACTCTGTAATGTGCTGCAGAAGATGTCAGAGCTATATAAATACATAATAATAATATTGTAGGACATTAGCCTATGACTATGGTAGGGATTAGATTGTGAGCCCCTCTGAGGACAGTCAGTGACATGACTATGTACTCTGTATTGTGCTGCAGAAGATGTCAGTGCTATATAAATACATAATAATAATATGGTAGGACATTACACTATGACTATGGTAGGAGTAGATTGTGAGCTCCTCTGAGGACAGTCAGTGACATGACTATGTACTCTGTAATGTGCTGCAGGAGATGTCAGTGCTATATAAATACATAATAATAATATGGTAGGACATTAGACTATGACTATGGTAGGAGTAGATTGTGAGCTCTTCTGAGGACAGTCAGTGACATGACTATCCACTCTGTATTGTGCTGCAGAAGATGTCAGTGCTATATAAATACATAATAATAATATGGTAGGACATTAGACTATGACTATGGTAGGATTAGATTGTGAGCCCCTCTGAGGACAGTCAGTGACATGACTATGTACTCTGTAATGTGCTGCCGGAGATGTCATTGCTATATAAATACATAATAATAATAATATGGTAGGACATTATACTATGACTATGGTAGGGATTAGAGTGTGAGCTCCTCTGAGGACAGTCAGTAACATGACTATGTACTCTGTAATGTGCTGCAGAAGATGTCAGTGCTATATAAATACATAATAATAATATGGTAGGACATTAGACTATGACTATGGTAGGATTAGATTGTGAGCTCCTCTGAGGACAGTCAGTGACATGATTATGTATTCTGTAATGTGCTGCAGAAGATGTCAGTGCTATATAAATACATAATAATAATATGGTAGGACATTAGACTATGACTATGGTAGGATTAGATTGTGAGCTCCTCTGAGGACAGTCAGTGACATGATTATGTATTCTGTAATGTGCTGCAGAAGATGTCAGTGCTATATAAATACATAATAATAATATGGTAGAATATTAGACTATGACTATGGTAGGATTAGATTGTGAGGTCCTCTGAGGACAGTCAGTGACATGACTATGTACTCTGTACAGTGCTGCAGAAGATGTCAGTGCTATATAAATACATAATAATAATATGGTAGGACATTAGACTATGACTATGGTAGGATTACAGTGTGAGCTCTTCTGAGGACAGACAGTGACATGACTATGCACTCTGTAAAGTGCTGCAGAAGATGTCAGTGCTATATAAATACATAATAATAATATGGTAGAACATTAGACTATGACTATGGTAGGATTAGATTGTGCGCTCCTCTGAGGACAGTCAGTGACATGACTATATACTCTGTAAAGTGCTGCAGAAGATGTCAAGGCTATATAAATACATAATTTTAATATGGTAGGACAGTAGACTGTGACTATGGTAGGATTAGATTGTGAGCTCCTCTGAGGACAGTCAGTGACATGACTATATACTCTGTAATGTGCTGCAGAAGATATCTGTGCTATATTAATACATAGTAATAATAATGCATAAAATTAACATTGGTAGTGTAAAAAAAAAACATGTAAAGTGCTGCATTTAAGTGCATGGCCACTAGATGTCAGTGTTCCTCCATGGTTTTGTGTAGTCCAACCTATTTTTTTTAAATCAAATTTAGGTAAATTAATTTCTAAACATTATCTAAGTGATATTATCAGCTGATATAAAGGTGGCCACACACGATGCAATAAAAAGATTCCATGTTATTTCAATTCGATAGAAACAATTGGTTGTACAGAAAAATCTTAAAGGGAACCTAAACTGACCCCCCCAAAAAAAGAGTTTCACTTACCTGCAGCTTCTACCAGCCCCCTGCAGCTGCCCTGTGCCCACGATGTCACGAAGTGTCCCTCCAGTCCCCCGCGGCGACCCTCTTCTGGCCTGCTGGCAAGTCGACAGTCCACTGCGCATGCGCGTCCTCCATCATGCATTTGTGCACGGGAGCGTTCTGCACATGCGCAGTAGAGATATTTTGGTATTGTGCATGCGCAGAGCACTCCTGGGAGCGCGATCAGGAGGCACACGGACCGGGGCCTCGCATCAAATCCAAACTAGGGAGCTGCGGGGAAGCAGAGGATCATTCTGTGAAGGCGCGGGCACAGTGCGGCGGCAGGGGGCTGGTAAAAGCCCCATGTAAATGAAACTCTTTTTTTTAATTTTTTTTTTATTGTATTTATAAAGCGCCAACATATTACGCAGCGCCAATGTGACAATCCAGCCCCGTGATCCCGTCTAAACGACGTTAAAAGAACGGTTGCTGGATCGTCAGAAGGTAGTAATGTGTCAGAGCGCGCCAATCCCGTCTAATCTGCTCCCGTTACCAATCGGGGAATAGTCACCTCCGATGGTTGGAAGTACGGAGAGGCCTCCGTGTGTCATCCAGTCCCCATCAGTCCTGCAGATCTATGAGGTGAAGGGCTGTGAGATATTTATACTGCTGACATGTTGGTCCCATGCGGTGATCTTCTCTCCTGATTCTGTCCATCACCTGATGGGAGACTCCTCGGTGACCACCAGAGATCTGCAGCGTCTCCCGGGAACAGGCTGAGGCAAATACAAACATCATTAAGGCTACTTTCGCAGTGGGAAGTTATTGTGCTGCGTTGTAAAGTCATTATAATGCAGGTTACCGCACTGTAATATTAACCCTATGTGACATTCACAGTGCGACAGTAGCATTGCGTTGTAAATGTTGCGTTATGATAACGCATTGCTGCTGTGCGTTACCTCTAAATGCAGCAGAGGTTTACAGATACGGGAAACATACTTTTCAATGCCTGTATGCTTAACTGTATCTACTGAAAGCAACTGTAACGCAGCGTTGAGGTGCGTTGCAACTTTTTTGTTGCGTTGCGTTGTAATGCCGCGTTGCGACTTTAACATCACATCACAACACAGCATCTTACTGTGAAGCTAGCCTTAAAGAGGAACTGTCACGAAAATCTTAACATTTAAAACACATACAAATAAGAAGTACATTTCTTCCAGAGTAAAATGAGCCATAAATTACTTTTCTCCTATGTTCCTGTCACTTACAGTAGTTAGTAGAAATCTGACATTACCGACAGGTTTTGGACTAGCCCATCTTCTCATAGGGGGGTTCTCAGGGTTTTCTTTATTTTTAAAAGCACTTAGTGAATGGCAGTTGCTCCGTCCAACTGCCAAAATAGTGTACAGCGAGCAGGGAGGCTGGCCAGCATCATTGTATTAATCATTTTCAGGGAGTGTCTTTATAAAGAATAAAGGCTATGCTGAGAATCCCCCATGAAGAGATTGACTAGCCCAAAACCTGTCAGTAATGTCAGAAGCCAATTAATGTATCTGTATGTTTTTGGGGATGTGGGAGGAAACCGGAGTGCCCGGAGGAAACCCACGCAGACACGGGGAGAACATACAAACTCCTTGCAGGTGTTGACCTGGCTGGGATTCGAACCGGGGACCCAGCGCTGCAAGGCGAGAGCGCTAACCACTACGACACCCATTACAGGTGTAACTTGAAAAATGAGAACATGGTGCAAAAGTCCATTTATTTCAGTCATTCAGCTTACAAGATGAAACGGTTGTATGAAATAGGAGCCCTTTGCAGGTGTTTTGGGTGAATTAGCTGATTAGAGTCTGACACTTTGAGCCGAGAATATTGAACCTTTTCACAATATTCTAATGGGCTGAGATTTTGATTCTGGGGTTCCCATAAGCTGTAATAATCATCAACATTATAACAAGTAAAGGCTTGCAATATCTCGCTCTGCATATAATGAGTCTATTTCATATATTAGTTTCACCTTTTAAGTTCAACTACTGAAATAAATGGACTTTTGCACCATATTCCAATTTTTCAAGGTTCACCTGTATACTGTATATTCTAGGGAAAGACTCTTTACATTTACAGAACCTTGATTGCTGTACATTATCCTTTTGGTAACCTTGGAAACTTACTGGCTAGCCTTTAATAGCAACTGGAACTGTAAGATAGTGTGCCCAGAACCGGTATAGTGAATGCAGGTCTGCTCTGTTAAAGAGGAACTCCAGTGAAAATAATGTTATAAAATAAATGCTTCATTTTTACAATAATTATATATAAATGATTTAGTCAGTGTTTGCCCATTGTAAAATCTTTCCTCTACCTGATTTACATTCTGACATTTACCACATGGTGACATTTTTACTGCTGGCAGGTGATGTCAGTGGAAGGAGATGCTGCTTGCTTTTTTTGGCAGATGGAAACAGCTGTAACAAGGCTCCCACAGTGTGATGTCAGAACCATGGTCCTGACATCACACAGTGGGAGGGGTTTCACCACAGTATCAGCCATACAGCGCCCCCTGATGATCAGTTTGTGAAAAGGAATAGATTTCTGGTGGGAAAGGGGGTATCAGCTATTGATTGGGATGAAGTTCAGTTCTTGGTCACGGTTTCTCTTTAACAAGATAACATAAGACGTATGTTTGTTGGAGTAACACTCACAGGAGTTTTATTTTGGTGTGACGTTATTACATTGCACTGTAGCTGTCAGTCAGTGGAAAGGCTCGCTACAGTACAATAACGTTCTGCCCCATAAGCCGATTAGGAGAACATGCTTGTGCAGTTATTGGGTTACCTCTCCAGGTTCCCCACACCTTATCAAATTTTAATAGATAGCCTCTCTATCTGCATAAATAAGTTGCATTGCAGGGGGAGGTTGATCGATTCATCTCAATCCAATCACAGGTGGGACACATCCATCTCAGCGCCATTGCCTTTCTAACACAAATCAACGCTTCTACTAGAATTATTATTATTGTTTTGTGGTTTGTTACTGGGCGTTCCTCACTTTCACCAAGCACACAAAGCTCAGGCCTGGGGCCCAGCGATTGTCTTTGCTTGCGATTTCTGTTGTGTTTTTTGGAGATATTTCCGGTGCTTTCAAAGCGATGTTTGATTTAATGCTAGAGATTGTACAGTGATTGCAATAAAAAAAAAGTATATATATTTTTTTTTTGGTTCTGATTAAAAAAATTGCTGCAAAATCACTTTTGTATGAGCGACTGAAAAGTGATTGCTCCACAAAATGCTGCAGGGTCCATGAATGTGATTTGGGGGAATTGGGGTCACTCCCGTGCGTTGACGTCCATTAGCCTAGCATTTTTTTGAATCAATGAAGATTCCAAAGCGTGGCTGGAACAGCTCCTGTGGGCCCCGGCCCTTAGCGTCTATAGGGTTACAGGACACCCCATTTTGACACGCAAGAAATCAGCATCTTGTTTCCAAAAAAGCACAGTGAGAGAAGGCCTGTATCAGACATCTTGGAGGATGGAAGATCTGACTCAATAGAGAGGCGTCTCTAGCGCTATTTAATCGTGGCCCGTGCCACGAACATGGCCTTAGGGTGCCCCTAATGCCTTTATTGGGGTGCCCAACACAAGTGCCCTGAACATAGCGCCAAGCACGGCCGCCGTTCGCTCGATACGGCGGCTGCCATGATGCGGGCAGTGCTCTTCCAGCTCCCGACATCTTAGTGACAGGCAGCATCTGCCCCTGCCCAATCAGAAGTGGAGCGCCTGGCAGAGGGCTTAGAATTTCAGTGAAAAGGAAGGGGGCTGGAGCAAGAGCGTGAGTAGCTCCACCCCCTGCACACGTAGCCGTGTCTGACCCAGTGCATGGCGTCATACTTGCGGCTTCCGGCTGCCACCCGCCACGATCCTCCGTGAACCCCACAGCTGCCACAAACCACGCTTCACCCACCACCCACAGGTGCACAATTTTTACTGGCCTGCCAGATTCGGGTCCACTATCCAGACCGCCTCACCACCTCCCACAGTGCCACTTCCAGACGGTACCCCTACCTATACTGAGGACCCCATACCTACCTATACTGAAGGCCTCATACCTACCTACCTATACTGAAAGCCCCATACCTACCTACCTATACTGATAACCCCATACCTACCTATCCTGAGGACCCCATACCCACCTATACTGAAGGCCCCATACCTACCTACCTACCTACCTATACTGAAAGCCCCATACCTACCTACCTATACTGAAGGCCCCATACCTACCTACCTTTACTGAGGACCCCATACCTACCTACCTACCTACCTATACTGAGGACCCCATACCTACCTATCTACCTATACTGAAAGCCCCATACCTACCTACCTATACTGAGGACCCCATACCTACCTACCTACCTATACTGAGGACCCCATACCTACCTACCTATTTATA
This sequence comes from Hyperolius riggenbachi, assembly GCF_040937935.1. Classification (NCBI taxonomy): domain Eukaryota; kingdom Metazoa; phylum Chordata; class Amphibia; order Anura; family Hyperoliidae; genus Hyperolius; species Hyperolius riggenbachi. The sequence goes on along the minus strand of NC_090647.1, from coordinate 15,694,421 downwards.
CTGAGGACCCCACACCTACCTACCTATACTGAGGACCCAATACCTACCTATACTGAGGACCCCATACCTACCTTCCTATACTGAAAGCCCCATACCTACCTACCTATACTGAAGGCCACATACCTACCTACCTATACTGAGGACCCCATACCTACCTATACTGAGGACCCCATACCTACCTATACTGAGGACCCCATTCCTACCTACCTATTCTGAAGGCCCCATACCTACCTACCTACCTACCTACCTATACTGAAGGCCCCATACCTACCTACCTATACTGAAGGCCCCATACCTACCTACCTATACTGAAGGCCCCATACCTACCTACCTATACTGAAGGCCCCATACCTACCTATACTGAAGGCACCTATACCTAGCTACCTATGTTGAAGCAAAGCCCCGGGGCACAGCAAAGCAAAGACCCCGAGCCCCAGCCTAGCAAACCCCCCAGAAAAGGCAAAGCCCCTGGGCCCCAGACCAGAAAAGCAAAGCCCCTGGCTCCCAGCCCAGCAAAGTACAGCCCCCTGCAAAGCAAACCCCTCAGCCTAGCAAAGCCTCCAGCAAAGCAAAGCCTCCGGGCCACAGCCAAGCAAAGCCCCCAGACCAGCAAAGCCTAGTAAAGCCCCCAGCCCAGCAAAGCGCCCAAAAATGCCCTCACCCCAGTGAGGCCTGCAGCAAATAGCCCAGCCCAGCAAATAGCCCAGCAAAGCAAGTCCGGCACAGCATCACCACCAGCCAGGCAGCTGAGCATCACCACCAGCAAGCCCAGCATAACCGCCAGCCGAGTACAGCACACAGGCCAGCCAGCCGAGTACAGCACACAGGCCAGCCAGCCGAGTACAGCACACAGGCCAGCCAGCCGAGTACAGCACACAGGCCAGCCAGCCAAAGACAAGACAGAAGCCAGATGAGGGGCATATTTATGTGAAATACTGCCTATCGAATATATTAAAGTTACACCACTGCTATGTTCATGTAGATTTGGCACCACCTATGACCACGCCCACTTTATGTAGCATGACCACGCCCATTTTTACGATACGCGCTCCGCACAGGCATTCCCTCTTGGTGCCCTGGATCTCCCAGGAACCTAGAAACACCCCTGAGAGTTGGGCTCAGAGTTTAGGGGTCATGTAGGCCAGATGCAGAAGATAAAGTTCTGCTTCCGATGTCGTTCCCCCAACCCTCCCAGTCTTGGCATTTTTGATATCTGAAATGAAAGAGCAACAGGCCTGGGAATGTTTTCATTTATAAATTTTATTTAAGCTTATATACTTTTAACAACATTTAATTAAATTGATATATTTAAATAACATATTTAGAGTTCAGCTTTTTTTGTACAGTAGAGTCTCGTTACAGTAAACTCTAATATAGTAACCTCTGGATATCGTAAACTAAGTCCCCAGGTCCCGATCCCGGTGCCTGAATGAATATACAATGTATGACCAATCCTGATATAGCGATCTTCTGATATAATAGACTACTTGGCCAGGTCCCTTGGAGATTACTATAAAGGGATTCTACTATATTTATAAACTTCTAAAGTCTAATGAACCAACATTCCCACCAGTCTAAAATTTAGATGTGAAGAAGCAGGGGCGTAACTAGAAATCACTGGGCCCCCCTGCGAATATTTGGATGGGCCCCCCCCCCCCCCCCCATAGGTGCCAAATAATCGTAATGGGGCAGCATTTCACTGTAAATTAATTGTAAAGTGGGCAGCATTTTACCAGACAATCGTAATGTGGGCCAGAAAATCGTAATGTGGGCAGAGTTCACCAGAAAATCGTAATGTGGGCCTTTAGAAAATCATAATGTGGGCAGAGTTCACCAGAAAATCGTAATGTGGGCACCAGTCACCAGAAAATAGTAATGTGAGCAGCAGTCACCAGAAAATTGTAACGTGGGCAGCATTCACCAGACAATCGTAATGTGGGCAGCGTTCACCAGAATATCGTAATGTGGGACAGAAAATCGTAATGTGGGCAGAGTTCACCAGAAAATTGTAACATGGACAGCATTCACCAGGCAATCGTAACTTGGGCAGTGTTCACCAGAAAATCGTAATGTGGGCCAGAAAATCGTAATGTGGGCAGCGTTCACCAGAAAATCGTAACGTGGACAGCATTCACCAGACAATCGTAACGTGGGCAGTGTTCACCAGAAAATCGTAATGTGGGCCAGAAAATCGTAATGTGGGCAGAGTTCACCAGAAAATCGCAATGTGGGCAGCAGTCACCAGAAAATCGCCATGTGGGCAGCAGTCACCAGAAAATTGCAATGTGGGCATCAGTCACCAGAAAATCCTAATGTGGGCAGCAGTCACCAGAATATCGTAATGTGGGCAGCAGTCACCAGAAAATCCTAATGTGGGCAGCAGTCAGTCACCATAATGTCGTAATGTGGGCAGCAGTCACCAGAAAATCCTTATGTGGGCAGCAGTCACCAGAAAAATCGCAATGTGGGCAGCAGTCACCAGAAAATCGCAATGTGGGCAGCAGTCACCAGAAAATCCTAATGTGGGCAGCATACACCAGAAAATCGTAATGTGGGCAGCAGACACCAGAAAATCGCAATGTGGGCAGCAGACACCTGAAAATCGCAATGTGGGCAGCAGACACCTGAAAATCGCAATGTGGGCAGCAGACACCTGAAAATCGTAATGTGGGCAGCAGACACCTGAAAATCGTAATGTGGGCAGCAGACACCTGAAAATCGTAATGAGGGCAGCAGACACCTGAAAATCGCAATGTGGGCAGCAGTGACCAGAAAATCGCAATGTGGGCAGCAGTGACCAGAAAATCGTAATGTGGGCAGCAGACACCAGAAAATCGCAATGTGGGCAGCAGACACCAGAAAATCGCAATGTGGGCAGCAGTGACCAGAAAATCGTAATGTGGGCAGCAGACACCAGAAAATCATAATGTGGGCAGCAGACACCAGAAAATCGCAATGTGGGCAGCAGACACCTGAAAATCACAATGTGGGCAGCAGTGACCAGAAAATCATAATGTGGGCAGCAGACACCAGAAAATCACAATGTAGGCAGCAGGCACCAGAAAATCATAATGTGGGCAGCAGTCACCAGAAAAATCGCAATGTGGGCAGCAGTCACCAGAAAATCGCAATGTGGGCAGCAGTCACCTTAAAATACTAATGTGGGCAGCATACACCAGAAAATCGTAATGTGGGCAGCAGACACCAGAAAATCGCAATGTGGGCAGCAGACACCTGAAAATCGCAATGTGGGCAGCAGTGACCAGAAAATCGTAATGTGGGCAGCAGCCACCAGAAAATCGTAATGTGGGCAGCAGACACCAGAAAATCATAATGTGGGCAGCAGACACCAGAAAATCGTAATGTGGGCAGCAGACACCAGAAAATCGTAATGTGGGCAGCAGACACTAGAAAATCATAATGTGTGCAGCAGACACCAGAAAATCACAATGTAGGCAGCAGACACTAGAAAAAAAAATGCACCTGTGAAAAAAAAAAAATTCACTTACCTGCAGGGGCGTAGGAATAGACCCTGCAGCCCCTGCAGTTGCAGTGGGGCCCCTAGCAAGTCAGGGGCCCGGAGGAGGAAAGGCTGTCACCACCGGCGTACCTACCGGGGATGCGACTCTCTCAGCCACAGGGGGGCCCGGCCGCCCGGGGCTGCTCTGGGGCCCGCTCACTGTGCGTGGGGGGAGCGCTGCTCTGGACCCCCCAGCAAGGTGCTCAACTGGCCGCAGCGTCTAATAGACGCTGCGCCAGTTCATTCCCCGCAGCCCCGCTCCAGCAGCCTGCATAGTCTCCGGCAGGCAGAGCAGGGCTACGGCAAGATGGCCGCCGAAGAAGCCCTACACTGGAGACTATTTGTGTCTCTAGTACAGGGCTTCGGCAGCCATCTTGCCATAGCCCTGCACTCTGCCTGTCAGTGCGGGAGATGTGCTGCAGGAGGACTCGGGGAGCTGCGAGCCAGATGCCGGGAGAGGAGAAGACTTCTGTCAGGTAAGCAGGGGCGTAACTAGAAATCACGGGCCCCCCTGCGAAACTATGAATGGGGCCCCCTCCCACCTTCTCTCCGTGCCCAGACTTCTCAAGCATTACTACAGGACACAGCACTTGGGGAGGGGTAGAAAGGCTGGAGGTAGAACAGGCTGTACAGAAGACCCTGCTGCACACTGACTGTCTACAAATCTTTGTCTGCAAAACATTGTATGATTCCTTATCAGTGGTTGAGCAGATGCAGTCATTAGAACAACTGAGCAAAGAGCAGAAAGTTTTTTCTCTTCTTGCCTTTAGTTCTCAGTCTTTCAGGACAGGGCCCCCTGTTGTTTCTGGGCCCCCCTGCAGCTGCATCCCTTGCAGGGTCTATTGTTACGTCCCTAGTATGGCTCATTTTACTCTGGAAGAAATGTACTTCTTATTTATATGTGTTTTAAATTTTAAGATTTTCGCGACAGTTCCTCTTTAATGACATAACAGCTAATGATCACCACATTTACATACAGTCATTCTTTGTAGTGAAATCAGCACAGGCACAATACTGATAAGACTGAATATACGAGAGGAGGAAAACTACTATCTACTTACTTCCAGTAATAAAAGACACTCATGTTTATTTCATATTTTAAGAACAACTCCAGAAAGAAAAAAAAAACTTACTTTAATTTTGAGCTAAGTGAGGAATAGGGTGAAACTTTTAAACTTTTTTATCTCTATTTTTACGTCTATTATCATTTCCTCCTGTATGCTAATTTGGTTGACATCCTATCAAAACAGGAAATTAGTAAATCTCTCCAACAAAGACTAAAGGTGGCCATACACTGGTCAATTTGGCATCAGATCGACCAACAGATAGATCCCTCTCTGATCGAATCTGATCAGAGAGGGATCGTATGGCCACCTTTACTGCAAACAGATTGTGAATCGATTTCACTATGAAACCGATTCACAATCTGTGGTGGTGCTGCTTTTTTTTCACACCTTGCAAAGAAATGCCTTTTAAGCCCCCAGCAAGCAAGGAAGTATTCAAAATAGGTTCGGTATAACTTTAGTTTTTTGTTGTTTTTTTTTACCCACTTTTTAGGAGTTTGAGAGAATTTGCTGCCGGGAGACTTGGGCACAGGAAACAGCCGGTATATGGCTTACCCTGCTGCTGCACAAGTCCCGGCGGCGGTAATTACTATTCCCCCTCCAGGTCCATGTGGATAGTGGGGAATGATGATATTCAGCTTCCAGCTATTGCTGGTGGCCGAAATACAGTGTTTTATAAGTAACTTCAGTTCCATCTTCTGATAGCGCCAAAGTTATTCCCTGTGCGCCGCTATAGCCGTAATTCTTATTACAGCCTATGGTGGCGCCGGCTGCACCCGAATCTCCTGCGCTGGATTGCCAGTGTTCGGCTTTTTAGAACTTTTTTAATTGTTAGGTGCAGATTAATATTACCCTTACTACTGTGCAGACATCAATTACAGATTCCTGCCATTCTTTTATACATCCTGACTGGAAGTCCAGGCCCCTCCACTGTCAAACTCTTGAACTCGCTCCACTCCACCCTTCCCTTCTGCTCCCCCTTAGATTGTTGCTTTTTACTGCTTCCTGTTGTGCACCATAAGAGATGCACCATTAGTAGGCCATCCGAGGAAGGACGGTTTCTGAACTCTTTATTTACTATTATTATTATTTTGTTGATGTTTCCAAAATTGCAATAAATAGAAATAATCATATCTAGTTGATTATTGCCTTCATTTCATCTACAACAGGAGACACCTATCAACTCAAACCCAACAAGTGACTTGGTGGCCTCTTCCCCTTTGGAGATGCACATACTTTTCAGGAGGACTGAGACTAAGAAGACTAACCTATTACAGAATGTATATTATTCCTATTTTGTTTTGCATTCTTTTGCATGGATGTGCAATATTCAATGTGGCTGATGTGCCTTTTCTGCATTTGAAGTCATGTCACTAACTGTACCTCTGAGGAGCTCACCTATTGCAGGTATACTTCGCTAAATGTTTTTACTATTACAGTGGTCTTCTGGCACCCTTGAAAGTCTTCTTACAGAAAATAGACACAATCTTCTCTTGGATTTCTTTGATCCTAGCCCCGTAGATGAGTGGATTGCTCATGGGTGGGATGAGGATGTAGAGGTTGGCCAGGATGATGTGTACATAAACTGGTATGTTGTGTCCAAGCCTGTGACTGAGGAAGGAGAAGACAGCCAGGCCATAACCCACCAGGATGACACAGATATGAGGGCCACATGTGTTCAAGGCCTTCTGACGGGCTTCCTTGGAGGACAATCTGTAGACTGCTCTTCCTATGGCACAATACGACGCAGTTATAAAGATCATATCTACAGCGATCACCATCAGGGCCACAGTCAGCCCATACGCTCGACTGAGAGAGGTGTTTGAGCAGGCAATCTTCACTACAGCCATATGTTCACAGTACGTGTGAGCAATGACGTTGGTCCGGCAGTAAGACAACCTCTGTGCAAAAAACGGTTCAGGACCTACAAGAATTGAACCTCGAACTATTGCCAGAATTCCAATCTTGGCTATGGTGGGGTTTTTCAAAATACTATTGTATCTTAGAGGGAGACAAATGGCAACATAACGGTCAAAGGACATTGCCAACATAATGGCAGATACTGCCATGGACAGTGAGTGGATGAAGAAGAGTTGGGTTAAGCAGGCAGTGAAGCCAATCTCCCTGGAATCCAACCAGAAGATGGAAAGGATCTTGGGAGTTGTTGTTGTGGTTAAAAGCATTTCAATAACAGCGAGGCAAACAAGCAGAAGATACATGGGCTTGTGTAGCTTCTCATCGGAGAGAATAACAAAAGCTGTTATAAAATTTCCAACCAAGGCCAGGACATACATGATGAGCACTGGGATGGAGAACCAAGGATGGGCATACTCCAGGCCTGGAATACCCGTCAGGATGAAGATTTGGGGCGTCTGAGTTTGGTTCATCAGGAACACATCGACTAAGCAGCTACATGAGGAAAAAAAAGGTGACACGTGACTTCAGTGTGACATAGGACAATATTACTGTTCATGCGGTCGGCTGAAATCCAATAGCACATTATTATTGTTGTCCTTAGACTTTAATACTGATGAGCAGAGTGTTCTTCCCCTTCTATTGTATCCTGTGTTTCCTCAGCCCCTTAATTTAAAGCCTGAACAGGCACATTGTTGCCAGGGGTGTAACAATCGATGTCCAACCAACTATGAGGTTCCACGGTAGCAGTACCCAGATATATTGTATCCTGGGGTTTGCCGGTGTCAAGCCTCGACCGGATTGCTCACACGGTCTACTGATAACGCTCAAAGTGAATGAAGAGGCGGCCAGTGGTGTGCCGCCTCTTCATTCACTTTGGGTGTTACAATCGACCCTGCAAGGGAAGCACTTGCAGGGGGGCCCAGAAGCCGTAAGGGGCCCCGTGGTGGGAGAAGTTTCTTTTCCCTGTCCTGAGAGACTGACAGCTAAGTGAACGAAGAGAGAGGAGAGAAATTTCTGCTCTCTGCATGGTTGTTGTAATGACTGCTTCTGCTCAGCCACTGATAAGGAATCATACAAAGTTTTGCAGACAGTCCCTATACAGTGTTCAGCAAACTCTTGTTTACAGCGCCCTGCCCCCAGCCTCTCCACCCCTCCCCAAGTGCTGTGTACTGTAGTGATGCTGGAGGAGTCTGCAGAGCCCCGCCCCCAGCCTCTCCACCCCTCCCCAAGTGCTGTGTAGTGTAGTGATGCTGGAGGAGTCTGCAGAGCCCCGCCCCCAGCCTCTCCACCCCTCCCCAAGTGCTGTGTACTGTAGTGATGCTGGAGGAGTCTGCAGAGCCTCGCCCCCAGCCTCTCCATCCCTCCCCAAGTGCTGTGTACTGTAGTGATGCTGGAGGAGTTTGCAGAGCCCCGCCCCCAGCCTCTCCTCCCCCTCCCTAAGTGCTGTGTACTGTAGTGATGCTGGAGGAGTCTGCAGAGCCCCGCCCCCAGCCTCTCCACCCCTCCCCAAGTGCTGTGTAGTGTAGTGATGCTGGAGGAGTCTGCAGAGCCCCGCCCCCAGCCTCTCCACCCCTCCCCAAGTGCTGTGTATTGTAGTGATGCTGGAGGAGTCTGCAGAGCCCCGCCCCCAGCCTCTCACCCCTCCCCAAGTGCTGTGTACTGTAGTGATGCTGGAGGAGTTTGCAGAGCCCCGCCCCCCAGCCTCTCCACCCTTCCCCAAGTGCTGTGTACTGTAGTGATGCTGGAGGAGTCTGCAGAGCCAGTTTTGCTCCATCAGAGATGGACAGAGTGAGTGTAATAAGCTGCGGCTGGGAGCACACTTGTCTGTCAGTTTTCTATGCATTTCCTGCACACCATGGGCTTGATTCACTAAACCGTGATAACTCATATCACGGCCGCGCTAGCGTTTTGCGCACATTTTCAATAGCAAATTTTTGTGTGCAATTGCGAATTTTTGCATGCAATCGTGGCCGAAAATTTGCAATTGTAAACACGTACAAAGTATATGATAAGAGATATCAAGGTTTAGTGAATCAAGCCCTATGTGTCTCTGGGCCAGATTTATCAAGAGTGTCTGAGACAAAATATTAGTAGGTTTTCAGAAATCCGTGCAGAACTGTCTTAGACAGGCTAAGAAATCACTAGATAGTACAGATTCCTTCTAAAACTGTTAGGAATAGGAGGAGTTAGGAAGGTCTCTCAGACAGTGCAGTGTGTGAGGGAAATTGCTGTTGCTGAGGTAACCAACACACTTGCTGTATTGATAGCAGCAGGCTCTGAGGAGGAATTCAGCAGGGGGGAGGAGCCCTTCACAATTCATGTCTAGCCTGCACTCTGCAATCATCTCTAGCCTGCAATTCTATACCTGTAGAACTGCTATCAAGCACTTCTTAATCTGCGCCAGTTTAGGGATGGATTTGCACTTTTCTTAACTGTAGTGCAGCTGTAGAAATCCACGCTAAATTGCCACTATTACCTAGGATTTAAGAAGGTTCTTATTATCATGCAGAACTGTTCTCCCTGCTGGTTAGAACAGATTAAAGAGACTCTGAAGCGAGAATAAATCTCGCTTCAGAGCTTATAATTAGCAGGGGCACGTGTGCCCCTGCTAAACCGCCGCTATCCCGCCGCTAAACGGGGGTCCCTTGACCCCCAAACCCCCCACTGCGACACTTGGTCGCAGACTTGGTCGCTCCTGGAGGCAGGGCTAACGGCTGCAGCCCTGCCTCCAGTCGCGTCTGTCAGCGGCGCATCGCCGCCTCTCCCCCGCCCCTCTCAGTGAAGGAAAACTGAGAGGGGCGGGGGAGAGGCGGAGATACGCGCTGACAGACGCGCGTGGGGCAGGGCTGCGGCGGTTAGCCCTGCCCCAACCAGGAAGCGCTCCCCCGCATTACGGAGGAGATTTGGGGGGACAGGGACCCTCGTTTAGCCGCGGGATAGCGGCGGTTTAGCAGGGGCACACGTGCCCCTGCTATCTATGAGGTCTGAAGTGAGATTTATTCTCGCTTCAGACTCTCTTTAAGAAGAAAAAACTGTCGGTAATGCGTTGATAAATCCCCCCCTCTGTGTGAAAACCTATGGTCACAGATGAACTAATGTAACAGTTTTTATCTGCATGAGGAAAACACATTGCAGTGTGCACTTGCAATTAGATAACATTGGTTCTTGGTTTACCTGTGCAGAAAGCGAGGAGGGTGGATCGGGGCCCATCCAAGGGTTTGCAGGGGGGGCCCAGTGATTTCTAGTTAAGCCCCTGACTGTTGCGACAGTTTCCTATGTTACCCTTAGATTGTAAGCCTGCCCCATACACCCAGATATCCTGGCCTGAAGCAGCAGGTAAGAGGCACGAAACACATTGTCTTTTTAAGTGTCCAATAATAAAAAAAATGATACCCAACCTCTCATTTCAGGTAAGACAACCTTTGTCTTAACCTTTTGTTGGTGTGACCACCCTATCCCAGTGTTTCTCCCCACACAGGTGCTTCCCCCGTGACATTAGTCCAGTGGTCTTTTACATAGTTATTTGGGTTGAAATAAAACATACAAAAAAAGACATACGTCCATCGAGTTCAACCAGAGAGCAAAGTACAACACCAACACCAGCCTACCCCATCACATATCCCTTCTGATCCAGAGGAAGGGGAAAAACCCTTACAAGGCATGGTCCAATTAGCCCCAAAATTTAAAGAATTCCTTCCTGACACCAGATGGCAATCAGATAAAATCTACTTCCTGTGGCAATGCATTCCACATCTTAATCACTCTTACTGTAAAGAACCCTTTCCTAAATAAATGGCTAAAACGTTTTTCCTCCATGCGCAGATCATGTCCTCTAGTCCTTTGAGAAGGCCTAGGAACAAAAAGCTCATCCGCCAAGCTATTATATTGCCCTCTGATGTATTTATACATGTTAATTAGATCTCCTCTAAGGCGTCTTTTCTCTAGACTAAATAAACCCAGTTTATCTAACCTTTCTTGGTAAGCGAGACCTTCCATCTCACGTATCAATTTTGTAGCTCGTCTCTGCACCTGCTCTAAAACTGCAATATCTTTCCTGTAATGTGGTGCCCAGAACTGAATTCCATATTCCAGATGTGGCCTTACTAGAGAGTTAAACAGGGGCAATATTATTCTAGCATCTCGAGTTTTTATTTCCCTTTTAACCACTTGAAGACCGTGGTGTTAAACCCCCCTAGTGACCAGGTCATTTCAGCACACAAGTGATTTTCTCCCCCCAACAGAGCTTTTCGTTGGTGGGGTCTGATCGCTCCCCTAATGTTTATTTATTTATTTTTTTTACAAATATTTTGCTTCTTTTTTTTTTTTTTTTAAATAAAATAATGTATTTCTTTAATGAATTTTCCCTCCCTCCCCCAGTCAGCCTATCACAGCGATCGGTCCTGTGTCCCGCAGGGGGACAGCTATGTCCCCAGTACAGTGCTGCTGTAGAGCACAGCGCTGTACAATGTTTATAGACGGCGGTTTCACCGTCTAACAGTCTCCGAGCAGCGGTGGCCCCTGAGAGACTGATGGCGGATTACAGTCATTCATGCAGAGATGCGTGCGCATCAGTGCGTGCGATCTCCTGCAATCCCCGCCCACAGCCATTCACGCCAATCGGTGTGGAGTGGTCCTGAGGCTGCCACTGTGTTCACGACAATCGTTGTGGAGCGGTCGGCTAGGGGTTAATGCATCCCAAAATTTTGTTAGCTTTAGCTGCAGCGGCTTGGCATTGAGTACGATTATTTAACTTGTTGTCGATGAGTACTCCTAAGTCCTTCTCCAAGTTTGATGTCCCCAACTGTATCCCATTTACTTTGTATGGTGCTAGACCATTGGTACGTCCAAAATGCATGACTTTACATTTGTCAACATTGAATTTCATCTGCCATGTATGTGCCCATATAGCCATCCTATCCAGATCCTGTTGTAATTTTATTATTGGAGAGTGTCCGGCGGCAACATCCTGAAGAAGATTCTTCGACAGATCCGCCTGGAGACGGAATTCTCCACTAGAGTTGGGCCGAACGGTTCGCCTGCGAACGGTTCCATGCGAACTTCAGTGGTTCGCGTTCGCGTCCCGCAGGCGAACTTTTGCGGAAGTTCGGTTCGCCCCATAATGCACCCTGAGGGTCAACTTTGACCCTCTACATCACAGTCAGCAGGCCCAGTGTAGCCAATTAGGCTACACTAGCCCCTGGAGCCACTCCCCCCCTAATAAAAGGCAGGCAGCGGCGGCCATTAGGCTCACTCGTGTGCCTGCGTTAGTGAGAGTAGGGCGAGCTGCTGCAGACTGTCTCTCATAGGGAAAGATTAGTTAGGCTTAGCTTGTTCCTGGCTGCATACCTGTTCTGTTCAGTGAGCCCACCATACCTGTTCTGTTCAGTGAGCCCACTGGATACCTGCATACCTGTTCAGTGAACCTGCCACTGCATACCTGTACTGTGAACCCACCACTGCATACCTGTTCAGTGAACCCACCACTGCATACCTGTTCAGTGAACCCACCACTGCATACCTGTTCAGTGAACCTGCCACTGCATACCTGTACTGTTCAGTGAACCCGCCACTGCATACCTGTTCTGTTCAGTGAACCCGCCACTGTATACCTGTTCTGTTCAGTGAACCTGCCACTGTATACCTGTTCTGTTCAGTGAACCCGCCACTGCATACCTGTTCTGTTCAGTAAACCCGCCACTGTATTCCTGTTCAGTGAACCCGCCACTGTATACCTGTTGTGTTCAGTGAACCTGCCACTGTATACCTGTTCTGTTCAGTGAACCCGCCACTGCATACCTGTTCTGTTCAGTAAACCCGCCACTGTATTCCTGTTCAGTGAACCCGCCACTGTATACCTGTTGTGTTCAGTGAACCTGCCACTGTATACCTGTTCTGTTCAGTGAACCCGCCACTGTATACCTGTTCAGTGAACCTGCCACTGCATACCTGTTCTGTTAACCCACCACTGCATACCTGTTCTGTTCAGTGAACCCGCCACTGCATACCTGTTGTGTTCAGTGAACCCGCCACTGTATACCTGTTCAGTTAACCCGCCACTGTATACCTGTTCTGTTCAGTGAACCTGCCACTGTATACCTGTTCTGTTCAGTGAACCCGCCACTGTATACCTGTTCTGTTCAGTGAACCCGCCACTGCATACCTGTACTGTTCAGTGAACCCGCCACTGTATACCTGTTCTGTTCAGTGAACCTGCCACTGTATACCTGTTCTGTTCAGTGAACCCGCCACTGCATACCTGTTCTGTTCAGTGAACCCACCACTGCATACCTGTTCTGTTCAGTGAACCCGCCACTGTATTCCTGTTCAGTGAACCCACCACTGCATACCTGTTCTGTTCAGTGAACCCTCCACTGCATACCTGTTGTGTTCAGTGAACCCGCCACTGTATACCTGTTGTGTTCAGTGAACCTGCCACTGTATACCTGTTCTGTTCAGTGAACCTGCAACTGTATACCTGTTCTGTTCAGTGAACCCGCCACTGCATACCTGTACTGTTCAGTGAACCCGCCACTGTATACCTGTTCTGTTCAGTGAACCTGCCACTGTATACCTGTTCTGTTCAGTGAACCCGCCACTGTATACCTGTTCTGTTCAGTGAACCCGCCACTGCATACCTGTTCTGTTCAGTGAACCCGCCACTGTATTCTTGTTCAGTGAACCCACCACTGCATACCTGTTCTGTTCAGTGAACCCGCCACTGCATACCTGTTGTGTTCAGTGAACCCGCCACTGTATACCTGTTGTGTTCAGTGAACCTGCCACTGTATACCTGTTCTGTTTAGTGAACCCGCCACTGCATACCTGTACTGTTCAGTGAACCCGCCACTGTATACCTGTACTGTTCAGTGAACCCGCCACTGTATACCTGTTCTGTTCAGTGAACCCGCCACTGTATACCTGTTCTGTTCAGTGAACCCGCCACTGCATACCTGTTCAGTGAACCTGCCACTGCATACCTGTTCTGTTCAGTGAACCCGCCACTGCATACCTGTTGTGTTCAGTGAACCCGCCACTGTATACCTGTTCAGTTAACCCGCCACTGTATACCTGTTCTGTTCAGTGAACCTGCCACTGTATACCTGTTCTGTTCAGTGAACCCGCCACTGCATACCTGTTCTGTGAACCCGCCACTGCATACCTGTTGTGTTCAGTGAACCCGCCACTGTATACCTGTTCAGTGAACCTGCCACTGCATATCTGTTGTGTTCAGTGAACCCGCCACTGCATACCTGTTCTGTTCAGTGAATCCACCGCATCAGTGCGCATACCTGTGCAGTTAAGTGAACCCACCTACCTACGTGAGTGATATACCACTCCGTGCATACCCGATATGGACAAAACAGGTAGAGGAAGAGGTAGTGCCAGAGCCAGAGGAAGGCCACCCGGCAGATCTGTGCGAGGTCGTGTAAATGTAATTTCGTGTGGACCTGGCCCACAGTACAGTGCTCGGAAGAAGGCACGTCCCATCACCACCCAAGATTGTCAGGACGTGGTTGAGTATTTAGCGACACAGAACACCTCATCTTGCTCAGCCACCAGCGCTACTACTAGCACCACTTCCACTGCATTTGACACTGAAATATTTGAGCGGAAGAAGCCAATTTCTGCCAGTCACCCCCTTGCCCGGCATCTGACAGCTGGCGTGGCGGAACTGTTAGCTCGGCAGCTGTTACCATACCAGCTGGTGGACTCTGAGGCCTTCCGTAAATTTGTGGCCATCGGAACACCGCAGTGGAAGATGCCAGGCCGCACTTATTTTTCGAGAAAGGCCATACCCCAACTGCACCGTGAAGTTGAGAGGCAAGTGGTGTCATCTCTTGCGAAGAGCGTTGGGTCAAGGGTACACCTGACCACGGATGCCTGGTCTGCCAAGCACGGGCAGGGCCGCTACATTACGTAGACTTAAAAATATATATGAGGCTAGGGTTCTCAATGTGTTGCCAGGTAGACCATTTATTATGACACTGTACAAATAAGCTTGACTACATGCAAAAATCAGCTCTCTAAAACACTTTAAAAACCTTGCTGGAGCATCTGTGCAGCACAGTGGTAATGAACACGACTCTGACCGATAACCTTCTAATCTAAGCCGGCAGTTCATACATTCCTCCACACATACTTGCAGCCATGGCGCCCACAAACGCACTTAATGTTGTAATTCAGTGGCAGTTTCTTAACCAGATTTTAGGCAACCCATAGGGAGCAGAGGAATCCAACTGTATGACAGCGAAAGACAGCAAGTATATTGCAATCCTGTACTTCTCACAGAGACAGTCCCATAGTTAGTACAGCAGCAGCTAGCAGCCATGCACATGCAATAGCGCTGGTAATCTCACCACCTCCGTCGTATGGTTCCTTCAGTGGGTACCCACTCTGTCAACAACTTGCCACTGGGGTTTGAGTGTCCGGAACGGAATTCCGCGTGTGTTCCGTGTATGCCGGTGCATAAGCTAGCACTCCAGCAACCGGACAAAACACCTTTTCCCATGCGTTTGGGTCATTCAGATCACATAGACGCCAACGGAACTTCCGCCGTTAGATCTGCATGCAAGGTATGGAGTAGGTCACATGGACGCACAGGCTCTGCCCATCTACGCGTTTCCCGCCCCTAAGCTGGGCGATTCGTCAGCTACATGCTCTTCGCTGTCTTCCTCCTCCTTAGCTGAGTGGCAGTTCTCCTCTCCAGCTACACAGCCCCAGCTCTGCAGGGCCTATGCTGCATGCCAGGTACGACGGTGTCACGCCATCTTAGACATGTCTTGCCTCAAAGCGGAGAGTCACACTGGAGCTCTCCTGGCTGCTCTTAAAGAGACACTGAAGGGAAAAAAAATGATGATATTATGATTTGTATGTGTAGCACAGCTAAGAAATAAAGCATTACGATCAGATACATCAGTGTAATTGTTTCCAGTACAGGAAGAGTTGAGAAACTCCAGTTGTTATCTCTATGCAAACAAGCCATTAAGCTCTCCGACTAAGTTAGTCGTGGAGAGGGCTATTATCTGACTTTTATTATCTCAACTGTTCCTGGACTATTTACTTTTCCTCTGCTAGAGGAGAGGTCATTACTTCACAGACTGCTCTGAAAGACTCATTTTGAATGCTGAGTGTTGTGTAATCTGCACATATTATAGAATGATGCAATGTTAGAAAAAACACTATATACCTGAAAATAAAAGTATGAGAATATTTTCTTTGCTGCTAATCTTCTAGTAATTATTCATAGTACACAACCAATTCACTGTATCATATTTTTTTTTCCGCTTCAGTGTCTCTTTAAGAAACAGGTGGATGAGTGGCTGACCCCGCACCACCTGGAGATAGGCAACGTGGTGTGCGACAACGGCAGCAATCTGCTTGCCGCTTTGCATATGGGGAAGCTGACACACATACCCTGCATGGCACATGTCATGAATCTAGTTGTTCAAAGATTTGTGTCAAAGTACCCTGGCTTAGCGGATGTCCTGAAGCAGGCCAGGAAGTTCTGTGGGCATTTGAGGCGGTCTTACACAGCCATGGCACGCTTTGCGGAAATTCAGCGGAAAAACAACTTGCCGGTGAGACGCCTGATTTGCGATAGCCTGACTCGCTGGAATTCGACCCTGCTCATGTTCTCCCGCCTGCTAGAACAGAAGAAAGCCGTCACCAACTACCTCTACAACTACAGTAGAATGAAACAGTCTGGGAAGATGGGGATGTTCTGGCCCGACAACTGGACACTGATGAGAAATGCATGCAGGCTCATGCGGCCATTTGAGGAGGTGACCAACCTGGTGAGCCGCAGTGAGGGCACCATCAGCGACTTAATTCCCTACGCTTACTTCTTGGAGCGTGCTGTGCGTAGAGTGGCAGATGAAGCTGCGAATGAGCGTGACCAGGAACAGTTACGGCAGGAACAGGCATGGGACCAATTTTCATCAGACCCAGCTGTTTCCTCAACACCTGCGGCAGCACAGAGGGGGGAGGAGGAGGAAGAAGAGAAGTCGTGTGCAGAAGACGAGTCAGACTCAGAGGATGATGAGCAAGGTGTTTCTTTGGGGGAGGAGGAAGAGGAGGAGGGGACGGCGGCAGGAGAACAAACGCAGCAGGCATCGCAAGGGGCTTGTGCTGCTCAACCTTCCCGTGGTATTGTTCGCGGCTGGGGGGAGCAGGTTGACTTACGTGACGTCACTGAGGAAGAGCAAGAGGAGATGGAGGGTACTGGATCCGACTTTGTGCAGATGTCGTCTTTTATGCTGTCCTGCCTGTTGAGGGACCCCCGTATAAAAAACCTCAAGGGGAATGAGCTGTACTGGGTGGCCACACTACTAGACCCTTGGTACAGGCACAAAGTGGCGGACCTGTTACCAACTCACCTGAAGGTGGAAAGGATGCAGCACATGCAGAACAATCTGTCAACTATGCTTTACAATGCCTTTAAGGGTGATGTGACAGCACAACGCCAGCAAGGTACCACTGCCACTAATCCTCCTCTCGTGTCCACGCAGTCAAAGACAGGACGCTCCAGCGATCTCATGGTGATGTCGGACATGCGGACGTTCTTTAGTCCAACGCCTCGCCGTAGCCCTTCCGGATCCACCCTCCACCAACGCCTGGAACGGCAGGTAGCCGACTACCTGGCCTTAAGTGTGGATGTAGACACTGCTGTGAACAGCGATGAGGAACCCTTGAACTACTGGGTGCGCAGGCTTGACCTGTGGCCAGAGCTGTCCCAATTTGCCATCCAACTTCTCTCCTGCCCTGCCGCAAGCGTCCTGTCAGAAAGGACCTTCAGCGCAGCTGGAGGCATTGTCACTGAGAAGAGAAGTCGCCTAAGTCACAAAAGTGTTAAGTACCTCACCTTTATCAAAATGAATGAGGCATGGATCCCGGAGGGCTGCTGCCCGCCCCTAGACTAAGTCAGTCCCCACACACACAGCATCTCTGCCTGCACGCCGTGTGACTGGCTGCCTGGCCTGCCCCAAGAAGACTAAGTCGCTCCCAGTCCCTCCACACAGCATGTCTGCCTGCAGGCCGCTTGACTACCTTCTCCGCCACCACCAACAGGGTCCGGGACTCCAGGCGGATTGCTGAATTTTTTAGGCCGCTGCTAGCAGCGGCCGCTGTAATAATTTTTCTGGTGCGTGTACATGACTGCCTAATTTTTCTGGCTGCACTGAGGGCAGCTGCAACAACAAAAGAAAAGGCATGTACATGCGCCCATTCCCCTTCGTGATCATTACCTTGCCGTGGTGAAGGGGCTTGCGTATCACAATGAAGCAATGACCGGCGCCTAGATGAGTGTCTCGGGGGGCACACCCACGATAATAAGGTCGTTGCCTCATTGTGGTCAGACCAAATTTGATCAGCTGGACAGTCACTGTTCTGTCATTCAGCTACATCAGCCAGGCGACCATATGGGCTGTAAAGCCACCAAAACCTGCACTCTCGCCAAAACCTGCACCAGTCCAGCACGGCCGTCACTACACAAACCGCTGTTTGCGGTGCGTTACACGGTGAGTTTGGTGTGTCAGTGTGAAGCAGTACCTTAATTACACTACCTGATTGATGTATACACATGCAAGATGTTTTAAAGCACTTTAGGCCTGTCATTTAGCATTCAATGTGATTTCTGCCCTTAAAACGCTGCTTTGCGTCAAATCCAGATTTTTCCCGGGGACTTTTGCCATGTATCCCACTCCTCCACCTGGGGGTCCAGG
Source organism: Hyperolius riggenbachi (assembly GCF_040937935.1). Classification (NCBI taxonomy): domain Eukaryota; kingdom Metazoa; phylum Chordata; class Amphibia; order Anura; family Hyperoliidae; genus Hyperolius; species Hyperolius riggenbachi. The sequence goes on along the minus strand of NC_090647.1, from coordinate 15,676,200 downwards.
TGTTAGACCCCTTGAAACATCTTTTCCATCACTTTTGTGGCCAGCATAATTTTTTTTTTTCAAAGTTCGCATCCCCGTTGAAGTCTATTGCGGTTCGCGAACTTTTACGCGAACCGAACCTTACTCGGAAGTTCGCGAACCCGGTTCGCGAACCTAAAATCGGAGGTTCGGCCCAACTCTATTCTCCACCCGCTCGCTACTGTGGCTTCCTTTCAGCAACTCAGTTTTGTCTGTAGGAATCTTTCATTGGTATAAATACTACATTATACTGGCGCTTCTGCTGTTCTCTGTCTTTACTTTTCCCAGTTCTTGGAGTTTGTTGAAGTCCAATTGACGGGATCCACTTTTATATTTTAAGCTTGCTGGGGTGTCCTCTTTCTCCTTCTGTGTCGTGCTTTCTTTGTTTATAATGGACACACCATATATAGTGTTGTGTTTCATATTATAATAATGATAATAACTTATTAGTATTATTTTCTCAGCGCTCTAGAATTTTATTCATATATTATGTTCACCTTTCCTATTACACTAAAGAATTCGTAGTTATTCTTATCCTTCTCCACCCAAAGGTGCTTATGCTCCAATGTCTCCACATGCTTTTAACTATTATTATTTAGTATTTATATAGCGCCAACATCTTCCGCAGCGCTGTACATAATATATATTGTATGGATATATATTGTGCTTTCACTGTCCCTCAGAGGGGCTCACAATATAATCCCTGCCATAGTCATATGTCTATGTGTGTATTGTGTAGTGCAGGGCCGGATTTACTATAAGGCAAGTAGGCACATGCCTACAGGCGCCTGAGGATGGAAAGGCAGCTCCCTCCCCTCCCCAAGCTCCTCCCTCCCTCCCTAGGCAGAGTCCTGATGAGAGTGTAAATGAGAGGTTACTAACCCTGCTCTCAGCATTCCACTGACCAGATCTCCCTTCAGTCGCGGGCACCAGTAGCTACCTATAATGGGCAAGGGAAGTAAGGGAGAGGTGACAGCTGGGACAGCCAGCACACTTGCAGTGCGGTTCGGAGAGGGCTTGTAGGTCCATGGAGGGCGATGTCTAAGGTGCCAGGATAGCTGTGCCTATAGGCTTCTGTGATGTAAATCTGGGCCTGGTGTAGTGTATGCATCGTAGTTTAGGGCCAATTATTAGGGAGAAGCCATTTAACTTCACTGGATGGTTTTGGGATGTGGGAAGAAACTGGATTGCCCAGAGGAAACCCACACAGACATGGGAAGAACATACAAACTCCATGCAGATGTTGATATGGCTGGGATTCGAACCAGGAATCCAGTGCTGCAAGGTGAGAGCGCTAACCACTATTACTCTTACCCTATTTATGTACATGCAGTAGTGTTGTCCGGATCATGAACGATTCGGATCTTTGATCCGAATCTATTTTGTGAGCCGAATCATCCGAATCAACAAAATGAGTGATTCGGATCGCAAAGGGGGCGGGGCCAGGAGCGGCACGCCCCCTCTCAGCGGGCAGCGGGGTCCTAGAAGCAGAGCAGAGATGGATCGCTCTGTTGGATGGGAGGCAGCCTTGCACAGCCACAGGTAGATGAGAGAGAGGGGACATGGGTGCCACTGCCAGATATGTGTAGAGCACACATACTGGCTGTAACGTGCTGCTGATTATAGGCTGTCTGTTCCGCAGTTGTGCACAGTGAATACATTGGAAACTTTTAGCACAGCTCAGTAACGTTACAGACAGCGTGCAGGGCTAGGACAGGGCAGGCACTGTGATTGCAGGGCAATATGATCCTCCTGCACTGCTCTAAACAGCTGCACTTATCTTCTGGGAATGCTTTGGGGAACGCTTTCTTTCACTGTGCGACGTTTCCATTCAAAGTACACAGATGAACATATAGGTGAAATATATGTAAAGCATAGGATTGCAGCATGTGGGTATTGGGTGCAAACAAACATTTCTGCTCTCTGCTCGTCTCTCCTTCTCCCTTCTCCTGTCCTGCTAGTCGTTTCACCCCCAATGATCCAAGATTCAGATCAAAGATCCGGATCTGTTCAATGATTCAATTCGAATCATTGATAAGATCCAAACTTCGCATCTCTAATATAGATTAGCAAAAATAAAACTCTATTTTTCCACAATATTACATGCCTAGTACCTACTAGGCATTGCAAAAATTGATTTTATGTTTCCTGTCCTAGGAGGGTTAGTCTCATGGAGTACCTAAAAAGGAAGCAATTATTACATGCTGTCCCTAGCTGCCAGACCCAGAGCACTCAGTGACGGACTGAGGGCGAGATAAGCTAAACAGGCTGACATTACATATAAAGATAGAGAGAAACCCCAACCGGCCACAAAGGGGGGAGACAAGAAATTGCAGATTAATTATACAGCTAATAAACTAACTCTTGTGAAGCCATGTGAGCTGCGGAATGCATTGTGGGTATGCAAATGAGGGACACGTCAGGCTCAATAGAGAAGGAATGTGCGACTCCACCCAGCCTGATACACAGAGCCTGGAGAGCCGAGTCTGCACTAGTGTTGTCCGGATCATGAACGATTCGGATCTTTGATACGCATCTTTTTTGTGAGCCGAATCATCCGAATCATCAAAATGAGTGATTCGGATCACAAAAGGGGCGGGGCCAGGAGCGGCACGCCCCCTCTCAGCGGGCAGTGGGGTCCTAGAAGCAGAGCAGAGATGGATCGCTCTGTTGGATGGGAGGCAGCCTTGCAGGGACATGTAGATGAGAGAGAGGGGACATGGGTGCCACTGCCAGATATGTGTAGAGCACACATACTGGCTATAACGTGCTGCTCATTATAGGCTGTCTGTTCCGTAGTTGTGCACAGTGAACACATTGGAAACTTTTGGCACAGCTCAGTAACGTTACAGGCAGCATGCTGGGCTAGGCAGGCACTGTGATTGCAGGGCAATATGATCCTCCTGCACTGCTCTAAACAGCTGCACTTCACTTCTGGGAATGCTTTGGGGAACGCTTTCTTTCACTGTGCGACGTTTCCATTCAAAGTATACAGATGAACATATAGGTGAAATATATGTAAAGCATATGATTGCAGCATGTGGGTATTTTGTGCAAACAAACATTTCTGCTCTCTGCTCGTCCCTCCTCCCTTCTCTGTCCACTCCCTGCCCTCTGTCCATCTTCTCCCCTTCTCTGTGTGTGTCCACCCCCCTCCCCTTCTCCTGTCCTGCTAGTCATTAGTGTTGTCCGGATCATGAACGATTCGGATCTTTGATCCGAATCTATTTTATGAGTCGAATCATCCGAATCATCAAAATGAGTGATTCGGATCGCAAAGGGGGCGGGGCCAGGGGCGACACGCCCCCTCTCAGCGGGCAGTGGGGTCCTGGAAGCAGAGCAGAGATGGATCGCTCTGTTGGAGAGGAGCCAGCCTTGCAGGGACAGGTAGATCAGAGAGAGGGGACATCGGTGCCACTGCCAGATATGTGTAGAGCACACATACTGGCTAAAATGTGCTGCTCATTATAGGCTGTCTGTTCCGTAGTTGTGCACATTGAACACATTGGAAACTTTTGGCACAGCTCAGTAACGTTACAGGCAGCATGCTGGGCCAGAAGGGCAGGCACTGTGATTGCTGTGCAATATGATCCTCATGCACTGCTCTATGCAGCTGCACTTCACTTCTGGGAATGCTTTGGGGATAGAGTTGGGCCGAACGGTTCGCCTGCGAACGGTTCCATGCGAACTTCCGTGGTTCGCGTTCGCGTCCCGCAGGCGAACCTTTGCGGAAGTTCGGTTCGCCCCATAATGCACCATGGAGGGTCAACTTTGACCCTCTACATTACAGTCAGCAGGCCCAGTGTAGCCAATTAGGCTACACTAGCCCCTGGAGCCACTCCCCCCCCTACTAAAAGGCAGGCAGCGGCGACCATTACGGTCACTCGTGTGCCTGCATTAGTGAGAGTAGGGTGAGCTGCTGCAGACTGTCTCTCATAGGGAAAGATTAGTTAGGCTTAGCTTGTCCCTGGCTGCATACCTGTTCTGTGAACCCACCACTGCATACCTGTTCTGTGAACTCACCACTGCATACCTGTACTGTGAACCCACCACTGCATACCTGTTCAGTGAACCCACCACTGCATACCTGTTCTGTGAACCCACCACTGCGTACCTGTTCTGTGAACCCACCACTGCATACCTGTTCTGTGAACCCACCACTGCATACCTGTTCTGTGAACCCACCACTGCATACCTGTACTGTGAACCCACCACTGCATACCTGTTCTGTGAACCCACCACTGCATACCTGTACTGTGAACCCACCACTTCATACCTGTTCAGTGAACCTGCCACTGCATACCTGTACTGTTCAGTGAACCCGCCACTGTATACCTGTTCTGTTCAGTGAACCCGCCACTGCATACCTGTTCTGTTCAGTGAACCCGCCACTGTATACCTGTTCTGTTCAGTGAACCCGCCACTGCATACCTGTTCTGTTCAGTGAACCCGCCACTGCATACCTGTTCTGTTCAGTGAACCTGCCACTGCATACCTGTTCTGTTCAGTGAACTCGGCACTGCATACCTGTTCTGTTCAGTGAACCCGCCACTGTATACCTGTTCTGTTCAGTGAACCCGCCACTGCATACCTGTTCTGTTCAGTGAACCCGCCACTGCATACCTGTTCTGTTCAGTGAACCTGCCACTGCATACCTGTTCTGTTCTGTGAACTCGGCACTGCATACCTGTTCTGTTCAGTGAACCCGCCACTGTATACCTGTTCTGTTCAGTGAACCCGCCACTGCATACCTGTTCTGTTCAGTGAACAGTTTGGTGTGTCAGTGTGAAGCAGTACCTTAATTACACTACCTGATTGATGTATACACATGCAAGATGTTTTAAAGCACTTTAGGCCTGTCATTTAGCATTCAATATGATTTCTGCCCTTAAAACGCTGCTTTGCGTCAAATCCAGATTTTTCCCGGGGACTTTTGGCATGTATCCCACTCCGCCATGCCCCCCTCCAGGTGTTAGACCCCTTGAAACATCTTTTCCATCACTTTTGTGGCCAGCATAATTTTTTTTTTTTTTCAAAGTTCGCATCCCCATTGAAGTCTATTGCGGTTCGCGAACTTTAACGCGAACCGAACCTTCCACGGAAGTTCGCGAAACCCGGTTCGCGAACCTAAAATCGGAGGTTCGGCCCAACTCTATTTGGGGAATGGGAGTTGGAAGTATACAGATGAACATATAGGTGAAATATATGTAAAGCATATGATTGCAGCATGTGGGTATTGTGTGCAAACAAACATTTCTGCTCTCTTCTCCTCCCTCCTCCCTTCTCTGTCCACTCCCTGCCCTCTGTCCATCTTCTCCCCTTCTCTGTGTGTCCACCCCCCTCCCCTTCTCCTGTCCTGCTAGTCATTTCACCCCCGAATGCTTCCCTTGTAAAATGATCCGAGATTCGGATAAAAAAACCTGATGTTTTCAATGATCCGATACGAATCATCCGGATCATTGAAAAGATCTGAACTTCGCATCTCTACTAGTCATTTCACCCCCATGCTTCCCTTGTAAAATGATCCGAGATTCGGATCAAAGATCCGGATCTTTTTAATGATCTGATTCGAATCATCCGGATCATTGAAAAGATCCGAACTTCGCATCTCTAATAGTGTTGTCCGGATCATGAACGATTCGGATCTTTGATCCGAATCTATTTTGTGAGTCGAATCATCCGAATCATCAAAATGAGTGATTCGGATCGCAAAAGGGGCGGGGCCAGGAGCAACACGCCCCCCTCTCAGCGGGCAGCGGGGTCCTGGAAGCACAGCAGAGATGGATCGCTGAGTTGGATGGGAGGCAGCCTTGCAGGGACAGGTAGATGAGAGAGAGGGGACATGGGTGCCACTGCCAGATATGTGTAGAGCACACATACTGGCTGCAATGTGCTGCTCATTATAGGCTGTCTGTTCCGTAGTTGTGCACAGTGAACACATTGGAAGCTTTTGGCTCAGCTCAGCTCAGCAACTTTGCAGGCACTGTGATTGCAGGGCAATATGATCCTCCCAGACTCTGCTCTAAACAGCTGCACTTCACTTCTGGGAATGCTTTGGGGAGTGCTTTCTTTCACTGTGAGACGTTTGCATTCAAAGTATACAGATGAACATATAGGTGAAATATATGTAAAGCATGTGATTGCAGCATGTGGGTATTGTGTGCAAGCAAACATTTCTGCTCTCTGCTCGTCCCTCCTCCCTTCTCTGTCCACTCCCTGCCCTCTGGCCACCCCCCTCCCCTTCTCCTGTTCTGCTAGTCACTTCACCCCCGAATGCTTCCCTTGTAAATTGATCCGAGATTCGGATCAAAGATCAGGATCTTTTCAATGTACCGATTCGAACCATCCAGATCATTGAAAAGAGCCAAACTTCCCATCTCTAATATATATAAGTTATCACAAATAAAACTCTATTTTTCAACACTATTACATGCCTAGTACCTACTAGGCATTCCAAAAATTGATTTTATGTTTCCTGTCCTAGGAGGGTTAGTCTCATGGAGTACCTAAAAAGGAAGCAATTTTTACATGCTGTCCCCAGCTGCCAGACCCAGAGCACTCAGTGACGGACTGAGGGCGAGATAAGCTAAACAGGCTGACATTACATATAAAGATAGAGAGAAACCCCAACCGGCCACAAAGGGGGGAGACAAGAAATTGCAGATTAATTATACAGCTAATAAACTAACTCTTGTGAAGCCATGTGAGCTGCGGAATGCATTGTGGGTATGCAAATGAGGGACACGTCAGGCTCAATAGAGAAGGAATGTGCGACTCCACCCAGCCTGATACACAGAGCCTGGAGAGCCGAGTCTGCACTAGTGTTGTCCGGATCATGAACGATTCGGATCTTTGATACGCATCTTTTTTGTGAGTCGAATCATCCGGATCATCAGAATGAACGATTCGGTTCACGGTGGATGAAACAGGAACTGCAGCTTCTGCCTGAGTATCTGTGTTCAGTGTGCCAGTGAAGCCCTCCCCTCCCCCGCCTCCTGTACAGTGTTTGTCAGCACAGTGGGAGGCAAGGGGGAGACAATACAGAGACTGGCTGGAAATGTGCACAAGCACAATCTACCTGCTGCATCTCTCCCTTTCCCATTAGCACCCTCAATGTTCCCTCATTCTCCTCCACCTCTCACTCTGTTGCACCCCATACTCTGCCCCACCACCCTTTACTGTGCCTCCAGCACCGCTCACTCTGCTGCACCCCTCACTGTGCCCCACCACCCTTCACTGTGCCCCCAGCACCCCTCACTCTGCTGCACCCCTCACTGTGCTGCACCCCTCACTGTGCACCCCAGCATCTCTCTGCTGCACCCCTCACTCTGCTGCACCCCTCACTGTGCCCCACCACCCTTCACTGTGCCCCCAGCACTCCTCACTCTGCTGCACCCCTCACTGTGCTGCACCCCTCACTGTGCACCCCAGCATCTCTCTGCTGCACCCCTCACTCTGCTGCACCCCTCACTGTGTCCCCAGCACTCCTCACTCTGCTGCACCCCTCACTGTGCACTCCTCACTCTGCTGCACCCCTCATTGTCTCCCCAGCACTCCTCACTCTGCTGCACCCCTCACTGTGCCCCCACTCCCCAGCACTCCTCACTGTGCACCCAGCACTCCTCCTCACTCTGCTGCACCCCTCACTGTCTCCCCAGCACTCCTCACTCTGCTGCACCCCTCACTGTGCCCCCACTCCCCAGCACTCCTCACTGTGCACCCAGCACTCCTCCTCACTCTGCTGCACCCCTCACTGTGCACCCCTCACTCTGCTGCACCCCTCACTGTGCACCCCTCACTCTGCTGCACCCCTCACTTTGCACCCCAACACCCCTTAGGCCTCTTGCACACTGCAAGTGATTCCGATTCCGATTCCGCTTTTTAATCAGTTTTTCCATCCAATTCAGATTCTGATTTGCAGTTTGCTCCCTGCACACTGCAAATCGGAATCTGAATCGGATGTAAAAAGCGGAATCGGAATCACTTGCAGTGTGCAAGAGGCCTTACTCTGCTGAACCCCTTACTGCGCCCGAAGCCCTCCTCTGCTGCTGCACCCCTCACTGTGCACCACAGAAACCCTCACTCTGCTGCACTCCTGACTATCCACCCCTTAATCTGCTGCACCCCTTACTGTGCACCCAGCACTCCTCCTCACTCTGCTGCACCCCTCACTGTGCACCCCTCACTCTGCTGCACCCCTCACTGTGCACCCCTCACTCTGCTGCACCCCTCACTGTGCACCCCAGCACCTCTCACTCTGCTGCACCCTTCACTGTGCACCCCTTACTGTGCACCAAACACCCCTCACTCTGCTGCACCCCTCACTGTGCACCCAGCACTCCGCCTCACTCTGCTGCACCCCTCACTGTGCACCCCAACACCTCTCACTCTGCTGCACCCCTCACTGTGCACCCAGCACTCCTCCTCACTCTGCTGCACCCCTCACTGTGCACCCCTCACTCTGCTGCACCTCTCACTGTGCCCCCAGCACTCAATCTGCTGCACCCCTCACTGTGCACCCAGCACTCCTCACTCTGCTGCACCCCTCACTGTGCACCCCTCACTCTGCTGCACCTCTCACTGTGCCCCCAGCACTCCTCACTCTGCTGCACCCCTCACTGTGCACCCCTCACTCTGCTGCACCCCTCACTGTGCACCCAGCACTCCTCCTCACTCTACTGCACCCCTCACTGTGCCCCCAGCACTCAATCTGCTGCAACCCTCACTGTGCACCCCTCACTCTGCTGCAACCCTCACTGTGCACCCCAACACCTCTCACTCTGCTGCACCCCTCACTGTGCACCCCTCACTCTGCTGCACCCCTCACTGTGCACCCCAACACCTCTCACTCTGCTGCATCCCTCACTGTGCACCCCAACACCTCTCACTCTGCTGCACCCCTCACTGTGCACCCAGCACTCAATCTGCTGCACCCCTCACTGTGCACTCCTCACTCTGCTGCACCCCTCACTGTGTCCCCAGCACGCCTCACTCGGCTGCACCCCTCACTGTGCACCCCAACACCTCTCACTCTGTTGCACTCCTCACTGTGCGCCCCAACACCTCTCACTCTGCTGCACCCCTCACTGTGCACCCCAACACCTCTCACTCTGCTGCACCCCTCACTATGCACCCCTCACTCTACTGCACCCCTCACTGTGACCCCAGCACTCAATCTGCTGCACCCCTCACTGTGCACCCCAACACCTCTCACTCTGCTGCATCCCTCACTATGCACCCCTCACTCTGCTGCACCCCTCACTTTGCACCCCAACACCTCTCACTATGCTGCACCCCTCACTGTGCACCCCTCACTCTGCTGCACCCCTCACTGTGCCCCCAGCACTCAATCTGCTGCACCCCTCACTGTGCACCACAACACCTCTCACTCTGCTGCACCCCTCACTGTGCACCCCAACACCTCTCACTCTGCTGCACTCCTCACTGTGCGACCCTCACTCTGCTGCACTCCTCACTGTGCGCCCAGCACTCCTCACTCTGCTGCACCCCTCACTGTGCACCCCAACACCTCTCACTCTGCTGCACTCCTCACTGTGCACCCCTCACTCTGCTGCACCCCTCACTGTGCACCCAGCACTCCTCCTCACTCTTCTGCACCCCTCACTGTGCACTCGTCACTCTGCTGCACCCATCACTGTGCACCCAGCACTCCTCCTCACTCTGCTGCACCCCTCACTGTGCACCCCAACACCTCTCACTCTGCTGCATCCCTCACTGTGCACCCCAACACCTCTCACTCTGCTGCACCCCTCACTGTGCACCCAGCACTCAATCTGCTGCACCCCTCACTGTGCACTCCTCACTCTGCTGCACCCCTCACTGTGTCCCCAGCACGCCTCACTCGGCTGCACCCCTCACTGTGCACCCCAACACCTCTCACTCTGTTGCACTCCTCACTGTGCGCCCCAACACCTCTCACTCTGCTGCACCCCTCACTGTGCACCCCAACACCTCTCACTCTGCTGCACCCCTCACTATGCACCCCTCACTCTACTGCACCCCTCACTGTGACCCCAGCACTCAATCTGCTGCACCCCTCACTGTGCACCCCAACACCTCTCACTCTGCTGCATCCCTCACTATGCACCCCTCACTCTGCTGCACCCCTCACTTTGCACCCCAACACCTCTCACTATGCTGCACCCCTCACTGTGCACCCCTCACTCTGCTGCACCCCTCACTGTGCCCCCAGCACTCAATCTGCTGCACCCCTCACTGTGCACCACAACACCTCTCACTCTGCTGCACCCCTCACTGTGCACCCCAACACCTCTCACTCTGCTGCACCCCTCACTGTGCACCCCTCACTCTGCTGCACCCCTCACTGTGCACCCAGCACTCAATCTGCTGCACCCCTCACTATGCACCCCTCACTCTGCTGCACCCCTCACTGTGCCCCCAGCACTCAATCTGCTGCACCCCTCACTGTGCACTCCTCACTCTGCTGCACCCCTCACTGTGCCCCCAGCACGCCTCACTCTGCTGCACCCCTCACTGTGCACCCCAACACCTCTCACTCTGCTGCACCCCTCACTGTGCACCCCAACACCTCTCACTCTGCTGCACTCTTCACTGTGCGCCCCAACACCTCTCACTCTGCTGCACCCCTCACTGTGCACCCCTCACTCAATCTGCTGCACCCCTCACTGTGCACCCCAACACCTCTCACTCTGCTGCACCCCTCACTATGCACCCCTCACTCTGCTGCACCCCTCACTATGCACCCCACACTCTGCTGCACCCCTCACTGTGCACCCCAACACCTCTCACTCTGCTGCACCCCTCACTATGCACCCCTCACTCTACTGCACCCCTCACTGTGCACCCCTCACTCAATCTGCTGCACCCCTCACCCCTCACTCGCTCATTGCGGCCTATCTTGTTACTTTCGATTGCCGGAGGCGATCGAAAGTACGCTTCCGGAGCGCCCTCTAGTGGGCTTTCATGCAGCCAACTTTCAGTTGGCTGCATGAAATATTTTTTTTTTAATTTAAAAAAAAACCTCCCGCAGCCTCCCTGGCAAAATAAATAAACCGCCAGGGAGGTTAAGCATTTAAAGATAATTCAGGAAATACAGTAAATAGTTTGTGTTATAATAATAGGAAGAAGGATGAGAGGGTATGGATAAGTACAGAGCTGTTAGTAGTCTGGCTGTCTTACAGTCCCCCCAGCACAGGACAGGATGGAAACACTGAGGCAGGGAACACACTTGACTGTTTTCGTGCGCGTTTTCTGCACAGAAAAACTGAGAACTCATGTTAATCAATGTGCTAGTGCACACTTACTGTGTTGTTCGCACGCAGAAAAAAAACTGACATTCTGCATCCTGATTCTGCACATTTTGGCAGTTTTCTGTATCAATTACATCAGCTGCTGTGAAAAAACGCGCGCGTTTTCCTGCATGGAAACACACTTAGTGTGCAGAAAAAGTATGCAGAAAAACGCGCGCAGAAAACTGAAAGTCAAGTGTGTTCCCTGCCTTAAGGAATAAGGCTAAATCATGTGTGTAATAATAATTCAGCAAATAAACTGTATTAGCAGCATACAGAGGCACAGAGCCCTTCCTCAGGTGAGTGTTAGTACAGAGCTGTTAGCAGTCTCACGGTCTTACCGTCCTCCCAGCCCAAGGCAGGGATGGAGCTGGCACACAGGGCAGGGGTGGAGCTGGCACACAGGGCAGGGATGGAGCTGGCACACAGGGCAGGGATGGAGCTGGCACACAGGGCAGGGGTGGAGCTGGCACACAGGGCAGGGATGGAGCTGGCACACAGGGCAGGGATGGAGCTGGCACACAGGGCAGGGGTGAAGCTGGCACACAGGGCAGGGGTGAAGCTGGCACACAGGAGATGTCCTCTGCACAGTGGTGGAGCGGGTGATATTTATACCGTGTACAGCAATGTGAAGACATCAGGGGAACTTCTCTATCAGGTCCAGAACCCTCTCCTGATCCCAGCACAACATTCCCAATACACAAGTGCTAACAATACCAAACACTAAACTTGAAAACAACTGTTAACTCACAAAGGCCTACAGTAGAAAGGCGGAAGTTTAGAACTTGGTGTTTTTGCTTTTTTTGCAGCACATTTTTGCTTTCCTCCTTATACATTACTTGAGGCAACATTTATCTTTTTGGAAACCCAGTCAGAATGAAGAACACTGTGACTTGGGGGTTGATTCACTAACGTTAACAGAGCGAGTAACCTCCTGTTACTTGCACTATTTAATCAGTGCACCTTAATTTTAAGTCCTTGGGTGCTACGTGCGGTAGTGGCAGCGTACCGTGCGTCAGTAAGGAGCGCGAGCTCAGCGCACGCTATGCAGTGGTAGAGTAGCATAGCAAGCACTGATAACTTACTCATGGTCCTTGTAACTAATAACTGCTCCCCTGAATCTGCCCTTTTAGTGGCTTTCTAGGACATGATCCCGGCACGTTGATTGGCCCAATAGGCTGCCTGTCACTTGACAAGCAGACGATTGGGCCAATCAATGTGCGGGGATTACATCCATTACCCTCCTTAGCGGTATGCCCGACACTGTGTCAGGTATACCGCTCTCTGTCCTCAGGAGTCCCCCATAATTAAATACTTTGCTCACATGGCTGTAAAAGCTTTAGCTAGCACTAGGCTAGCTAGTAAAGGTGTCCGGCACCCCCCCCCCCAATTACCTGGGATCCCCCCGATCCTCCCGTTTATACATTACCCAGCCTGGATCCAGCGATCGCGCAGCATCCCTGCACAGCTTCCGGTCTCTCTATGGGGAGGATCGGGTTTGCACATGAGGTCAGGACGTTGGTGACGTCATATGCAATCCTCCCCATAGTGAAGACCGGAGCTGTGCGGGGAGGCTGCATTGATCGCTGGATCTAGGCTGGGAAATGTATAAACTGGCTGGATCGGGGGGTGCCGGACACCTTTACTAGCTAGCCTAGTGCTAGCTACAGGTTTTACAGCCATGTGAGCAAAGTATTTAATGTTGGGGCAAAACCCAAAACTAACAAAACCACTGGACCCGCCGGGGCTCAGGGCAGGTTCAGGGGAGTGGCCGTTAGTTACAAGGAGTAAGCGTAAGTTACCAGCTCTTGCTATGCTGCTCTACCACTGCATAGCGTGCGCTGAGCACCAAACAAAACAAGAAGATGTCGATTCTCGGAATACAATCTTCTTTTTTGTCAGACTCTTTTCAAGGTGGGAATGAGAATCTCTACAATGACCAGGAACTGAGCTTCCCATGGCTGGACCTGTAATAAAGTAATGCAAGGAACCAGGCTGGACTGAGTGCAACAAACAAGGGGGTGCAGCAGAAAGTTTAGAGCTTACCGGTACCCAAGTGACACCATTATATACTCTGTGATGCGCTATGGACGATGTCAGCACTATATAAATAAGAATAATAAATATTCAGCAGTTTCAGTGATGGTGGCAGACAGCTGAGGGTCCATGGGAGTGCGATTCATACAAAAATAGACCCACGAATTCCAGAAAGAGGACTTGTGACTATCAGCTCCAAATATCACCAACTTCTATCCTGATTCCCCAACTGCCTTCCTGCTGTTGGCAGTATCAACAGAATTACTTTAAAGTGCAGTATAGTAAAGCAACCACAAGATGTCACTGTCATCAGATTTCACCCATTAAAGTCTATGGAAAAAATGTAAAAGGCTGCCAATCTCACAGTAATCAAGCCAGAGTCCCCACACTTGGCACAGTTGGTCACTTGGTGGCCGAGGTTACAAATCCAGGAAAAGTGGGTGGAGCATAAAACGGCCAATCAAATTTCAGCCATTCATTTTCGATGGGAAAATGTAAACTTCAGCCATTCTTACACTGTTAATGGCAGGGTTTTCAAACTTTGCACAGTTGGTTACTGGGTAACTGGGATTAATATTCAGGAAAGTGGGTGGAGCCTACAACAACCAATCAAAATTCACCTGATTTTTTAAGGGGAACATTTAAACTGCTGCTATTCTTACACTGTTAACAGCAGAGGCTTCAAACTTGCTACAGTCGGTCATTGGGTGACTGGAGCTCAAATTCACTAAAGGGGCGGAGCCACAAACAGCCAATCAGATTTCTTTGCTGGATAAACTGCTTCCATTCACACATTTTTGATGCCAGGAACCCAAAGGCTCACAAACTTGGTCATTGAGTGACTGTGTGTCCAGGTTACAAAAAGTGGGCGGAGCCAAAAACAAATTTCACTGGGAAAATATTATAGGTAATAAAAAGGTATTACTTTTACAAGACTTTGTTTTTTTCTACCTACATACTGGGAAAATATAAACTGAAGCCATTCTTATGCTGTTACTGGCAGGGTTCTCACTTTGCACAGTTGGTCACTGGGTGACTGGGATTAATATTCAAGACAGTGGGTGGAGCCTACAGCAGCCAATCAAAATTCACCTATTGATTTTCAAGGGGAAAATTTACATTGCTGCAATTCTTACACTGTTAACGGCAGAAGTCTCAAGCCTGGTACAGTTGGTCATTGGGGACTGGGTTAAAATTCTGGAAACAGCCAATCAGATTTGTTTAATTTCTATGGGAATATACAAATTATTGATACCAAGGACCCCAAAGCTCATAAACTTGGTCATTGAGTGACTGTATGTCAATGTCAGAAAAGTGGGCGGAGCCAATAACTAATTTTTTTTTTACATCGGAAAATATAAACTGCAACCATTCTTACACTGTTAATGGCAGGCTTCTCGGACTTCATACAGTTTGTCACTGAGTGAGTAGGATTAATATTCAGGAAAGTGGGTGGAGCTTACAACAGCCAATCAAAATTCACCTATTAATTTTCAAGGGGAATATTTGCCATTCTTACACTGTTAATGGCAGAGGCCTCAAATCTGGTACAGTCAGTCATTGGGTGACTGGGGTTCAAATTCTGAGGGGGCAGGGCCACAAACAGTCAGATTCAATGGTAAAATATAAATTATTGATGCCAAGGATCCCAAAGCTCATAAACTTGGTCATTGAGTGACTGTATGTCAAGGTTAGAAAAAGTGGGCGGAGCCAACAACTAAATTTTTTACATTACAAAATATAAACTGCAGCCATTCCCACACTGTTAATGGCAGGGTTCTCAAACGTGACACAGTTGGTCACTGGGTGACTGGGATTAATATTCATAAATGTGGGTGGAGCCTACAATAGCTAATCAAATTTCACCTGTTTATTTTCAAGGGGAATGTTTACATTGCTGCTATTCTTACACTCTTCATGGTAGAGGCCTCAAACCTGGTACAGTCTGTCATTTGGTAACTGGGGTTCACATTCTGAAAAGGGGGTGGAGCCACAAACAGCCAATCAGATCTGTTTAATTTCAGTGGGAACATTTAAATTGTTGATGCTAAGGACCACAAAGCTCACAAACTTGGGTATACAGTGACTGTGTGTGTCAAGGTTTAAAAAAGTGGGCGGAGCTACATTTTTTACATGGGAAAATATATACTGCAGCCATTCTGTAAGTGGCAGGGTTCTCAAACTTGACGCAGTTGGTCACTGGAAGACTAGAATTAGAATTCAGGAAAGTGGGTGGAGCTTATAACAGCCAATCAAAATTCACCTATTGATTTTCAAGGGGAATATTTAAATGGCTTCCATTCTTACACTGTTAATTGTAGAGTTCTCAAATCTGGTACAATTGGTTATAGGGTGACTGGGGTTCAAATTCTGAAAAGGGGGCAGGGCCACAAACAGCCAGATTTGTTTAATTTCTATGGGAAAATGCAAATTATTGATGCCAAGGAACCCAAAGCTCATAAACTTGGTCGCTGAGTGACTGTATGTCAATGTTAGAGACAGCGGGCAGAGCCAAAAACAGCCAACTTTTTACATGGGAAAATATAAACTGCAGCCATTCTTACACTGTTAATGGCAGGGTTCTCAAACTTGACACAGTTGGCCACTGGGTGACTGGGATTCATATTCAGAAAACTGGGTGGAGCCTACAACAGCCAATCAAAACTCACCTGTTGATTTTCAATGGGAATATTTAAATTGCTGCCATTCTTGCACTGATAATGGCACAAGACTCAAACCTGCTACAGTTGGTAATTGGATGAATGGGGTTCAAATTCAGAAGAGGGGGTGGAGCCACAAACAGCCAATAAGAATTGTTTCATTTTAATGGGAAAATAAAATTATTGATGCCAAGGGCCCCAAAGCTCACAAACTTAGTCATTGAGTGTGTTTGTGTGTTAGGGTTAGAAAAAGTTGGCAGGGCCAATAGCAGCCAACTATATACCCGGGCAATGCCGGGTCATCAGCTAGTCTATATATATAAAATCGTGTGTGTGTGTGTGTGTGTGTGTGTGTGTGTGTGTGTGTGTGTGTGTGTGTGTGTGTGTGTGTGTGTGTGTGTGTGTGTGTGTGTGTGTGTGTGTGTGTGTGTGTGTGTGTGTGTGTGTGTGTGTGTGTGTGTGTGTGTGTGTGTGTGTGTGTGTGTGTGTGTGTGTATATATGTATGTATGTGCCGCGATCACGCAAAAACGGCTTGACCGATTTGAACGAAACTTGGTATGCAGATCCCTTACTACCTGGGATGATAGGTTCTGGGGGTCTCGCGGCCCCCCTGCACACCTGGGCGGAGCTACAAAGAGCCAATCAGATTTCACCCATTCAAGTCAATGGAAACAATGTAAAAGGCTGCCATTTTTACAGTAAACAAGCCAGAGTCCCCACACTTGGCACAGTTGGTCACTTGGTGACCGAGGTTACAAATCCAGGAAAAGTGGGCGGAGCATAAAACAGCCAAGCAAATTTCAGCCATTCATTTTAAATGGGAAAATGTAAACTGCGACCATTCTTAGACTGTTAATCGCAGGGTTCTCAAACTTGCCACAGTTGGTCACTGGGTGAATGCGATTAAGATTCAAGAAAGTGGGTGGAGCCTACAACATCCAATCAAAATTCACCTATTGATTTTCAACGGGAATATTTATACTGCTGCCATTCTTACAACTGTTAATGGCAGAGGCTTCAAACTTGCTACAGTCGGTCTTTGGGTGACTGGGGTCAAAATTCACAAAAGGGGCGGCGCCACAAACAGCCAATCAGATTTCCTTGGTGGATAAACTGCTTCCATTCACACATTTTTGATGCCAGGAACCTGAAAGCTCACAAACTTGGTCATTGAGTGACTGTGTGTCCAGGTTACAAAAAGTGGGCGGAGACAAAAACAAATTTTACTAGGAAAATATAAACTGTAGCCATACTTACACCGTTAATGGCAGTGTTCTCAAACTTTGCACAGTTGGTCACTGGGTGAATGAGATTAAGAATTTGGAAGGTAGGTGGAGCCTACAACAGTCAATCAGAATTCACCTTTCGGTTTTCAAAGGGAATATTTAAGCTGCTACCATTCTTATACTGTTAATAGCAGATGCCTCAAACCTGGTACAGTTGGTCACTGGGTGATTAGGGTTCAAATTCAGAAAGGGGGGCAGAGCCACAAACAGCCAATCAGATTTGTTTATTTTTCAATGGGAATATACAAAGTATTGATACCAAGGACCCCAAAGCTGATACACTTGATAATTGAGTGACTGTATGTCAAGGTTAGAAAAAGTGTGCGGCGCCAACAACTTAATTTTTTACATGGCAGGGTTCCCAAACTGTGGGTGGAGCCTAAAAACAGCCAATCAAAATTTACCTATTGATTTTCAAGGGGGAACATTTACATTGCTACCATTCATACATTCTTAATGACAGAGGCATCAAATCTGGTACAGTCAGTCACTGTTAATGGCAGTGTTCTCAAACCTGATACAGTCAGTTATTGGGTCACTGGGGTCCGAATTCACTAAAGTGGGTGGAGCCACAAACAGCCAATCTGATTTTTTAGATTGATTTTAGCCATTCTGTTATTGGCAGGGTTCTCAAACTTGACACAGTTGGCCACTGGGTGACTGGGACTAATATTCAGAAAAGTGGGTGGAGCCTACAGCAGCCAATCAAAATTCACCTTTTGATTTTCAAGGGGAATATTTACATTGCTCCTATTCATACATTCTTAATGACAGAGGCATCAAATCTGGTACAGTCAGTCACTGGGAGACTGGGGTTTAAATTCTGAAAAGGGAGTGGGCCAAAACAGCCAATCAGATTTGTTTAATTTCAATGGTAAAATGCAACTTATTGATGCCAAAGACCCCAAAGCTCATAAACTTGGTCATTGAGTGACTGTATGTCAAGGTTAGAAATAGTGGGCAGAGCCAAAAACAACTAACTTTTTACATGGGAAAATATAAATTGCAGCTATTCTTACACTGTTAATGGCAGGGTTCTCAAACTTGACACAGTTGGTCACTGGGGGACTAGGATTAATATTCGGAAAAGTAGGTGGAGCCTACAAGAGCCAATCAAAATTCACTTATTGATTTTCAAGGGGAATATTGAAACTGCTGTCATTCTTACACTGTTAATGGCAGAGGCCTCAAACCTGCTGCAGTCGGTCATCAAGTGACTGGGGTTCAAATTCACTAAAGGGGTGGAGCCACAAACAGCCAATCAGATTTGCTTTTTTTGGATAAACTGCTTCCATTCACACAATTTTGATGCCAGGAAGCCAAAAGCTCACAAAATTGGTCATTGAGTAGTGACTGTGTGTCAAGGTTACAAAAAGTGGGTGGAGTTAAAAACAGATTTTTCTGGGAAATTGTAAACTGCAGCCCTTCTTCGCTGTTAATGGCAGGGATCTCAAACTTTGCACAGCTGGTTACTTGTGACTGGGATTAATATTCAGAAAAGTGGGTGGAGCCTAAAAAAGCCAATCAAAATCACCTGTTGATTTTAAAAGGGAATATTAAAAATGCTACCATTCATTGCACTGTTAATGGCACAAGCCTCAAACCTGGTACAGCTAGTCATTGGGATTCAAATTTAGAAAAGAGGACAGAGCCACAAACAGTTTCATTTCTTGGGAAAATACAAATTATTGATGCCAAGGACCCCAAAGCTCACAAACTTCGTCATTGAGTGACTGTATGTCCAGGTTACAAAAAGTAGGCGGAGCAAAAACCAAATTTCACTGGGAAAATGTAGACTGCGGGCCTTCTTACACTGTTAATGGCAGGGTTCTCAAACTTTGCCCAGATGGTCACTGGGTGACTGAGATTAATATTCAGGGGAGTGGGTGGAGCCTATAATAGCCAATCAAAATTCACCTGTTGATTTTCAAGGGGAATATTTAAATTACTGCCATTTTTATACTGGTAATAGCAGATGCCTCAAACCTGCTACAGTTGGTCATTGGGTGACTGGGGTTCAAATGCTGGAGAGAGGTGGAGCCACAAACAGCCAATCTGATTTGTTTAATTTCTATGGGAATATAAAAATGATTGATGCTAAAGACACCAAAGCTCACAAACTTGGTCATTGAGTGTTTGTGCGTTAGGGTTAGAAGAAGTGGGCGGAACCAACACAAGTCAAATACATACCCGGGCAACGTCGGGCAATCAGTGGGTGGAGACAAATACAAATTTCACTGGGAAAATGTAAACTGCAGCCATTCTTACACTGTTAATGGGAGGGTTCTTAACCACTTAAGGACCGCAGTCTTTTCACCCCTTAAGGACCAGAGCCTTTTTTCCATTCAGACCACTGCAGCTTAAATGGTTTATTGCTCAGTCATACAAGCTACCATCTAAATGAATTTTACCTCCTTTTCTTGTCACTAATACAGCTTTCTTTTGGTGCTATTTGATTGCTGCTGCGATTTTTACTTTTTATTCTATTCATCAAAAAAGACATGAATTTTGGCAAAAAAATGATTTTTTTAACTTTCTGTGCTGACATTTTTCAAATAAAGTAAAATTCCTGTATACATGCAGCACGAAAAATGTGGACAAACATGTTTTTGATAAAAAAAAAAACCCATTCAGTGTATATTTATTGGTTTGGGTAAAAGTTATAGCGTTTACAAACTATGGTGCAAAAATTGAATTTTCCCATTTTGAAGCATCTCTCTCATTTCTGAGCACCTGTCAGGTTTCATGAGGTGCTAGAATTCCAGGATAGTATAAATACCCCCCAAATGACCCCATTTTGAAAAGAAGACACCCCAAAGTATTCACTAAGAGGCATTGTGAGTTCATAGAAGATTTTATCTTTTGTCACAAGTTAGCGGAAAATGACACTTTGTGACAAAAAAATAAATAAAAAAAAGTTTCCATTTCTGCTAACTGGTGACAAAAAAAAATGAAATCTGCCACGGACTCACCATGCCCCTCTCTGAATACCTTGAAGTGTCTAGTTTCCAAAATGGGGTCATTTGTGGGGTGTGTTTACTGTCCTGGCATTTTGGGGGGTGCTAAATTGTAAGCACCCCTGTAAAGCCTAAAGGTGCTCATAGGACTTTGGGCCCCTTAGCGCACCTAGGCTGCAAAAGAAATGTCACACATGTGGTATCGCCTTACTCAGGAGAAATAGTATAATGTGTTTTGGGGTGTATTTTTACACATACCCATGATGGGTGGGAGAAATATCTCTGTAAATGAGATTTCTTTTGATCTTTTTTACACACAATTGTCCATTTACAGAGATATTTCTCCCACCCATCATGGGTATGTGTAAAAATACACCCCAAAACACATTATACTATTTCTCCTGAGTAAGGCGATACCACATGTGTGACATTTCTTTTGCAGCCTAGGTGCGCTAAGGGGCCCAAAGTCCTATGAGTACCTTTAGGATTTCACAGGTCATTTTGAGGCATTTATTTTCTATACTACTCCTCACGGTTTAGGGCCCCTAAAATGCCAGGACAGTATAGGAACCCTACAAGTGACCCCATTTTAGAAAGAAGACACCCCAAGGTATTCCGTTAGTAGAATGGGGAGTTCATAGAAGATTTCATTTTTTTTTCACAAGTTAGCGGAAATTGATTTTTATTGTTTTTTTCACAAAGTGTCATTTTCCACTAACTTGTGACAAAAAATGAAATCTTCTATGAATTCCCCATACACCTAATTGAATACCTTGGGGTGTCTTCTTTCTAAAATGGGGTCACTTGTGGGGTTCCTATAATGCCCTGGCATTTTAGGGGCCCTAAACCGTGAGGAGTAGTCTAGAAACCAAATGCCTCAAAATGACCTGTGAAATTCTAAAGGTACTCATAGGACGTTGGGCCTCTTAGCGCACCTAGGTTGCAAAAAAGTGTCACACATGTGGTATCGCCGTACTCAGGAGAAGTAGTATAATGTGTTTTGGGGTGTATTTTTACACATACCCATGCTGGGTGGGAGAAATATCTCTGTAAATTAAAATGTTTTGATTTTTTTTACACACAATTGTCCCTTTACAGAGAGATTTCTCCCACCCAGCATGGGTATGTGTAAAAATACACCCCAAAACACATTATACTACTTCTCCTGAGTACGGCGATATCACATGTGTGACACTTTTTTGCAGCCTAGGTGCGCTATGGGGCCCAACGTCCTATTCACAGGTCATTTTGATGCATTTGGTTTCTAGACTACTCCTCACGGTTTAGGGCCCCTAAAATGCCAGGGCAGTATAGAAACCCCACAAGTGACCCCATTTTAGAAAGAAGACATCCCAAGGTATTCCGTTAGGTGTATGGTGAGTTCATAGAAGATTTTATTTTTTGTCACAAGTTAGTGGAAAATGACACTTTGTGAAAAAAAACAATACAAATCAATTTCCGCTAACTTTTGACAAAAAATAAAATCTTCTATGAACTCGTCATACACCTAACGGAATACCTTGGGGTGTCTTCTTTCTAAAATGGGGCACTTGTGGGGTTCCTATACTGCCCTGGCATTTTAGGGGCCCAAAACCACGAGGAGTAGTCTGGAAACCAAATGCCTCAAAATGACTGTTCAGGGGTATAAGCATCTACAAATTTTGATGACAGGTGGTCTATGAGGGGACTCACCAGATCGGGGACACTTTGGCGCAGTTGGTGAGCTTAAACGCGTTAAAGCGTAACCAAGAGCCCCTGTCACTGTTTTCCTGTTGTGTGCTGCAGCACCCTCTGTATTTATATATTTCTTATGGAGATTGGGGTTCTCCAGTGCTGCGTGCATGCTTTGCATAGTATTGCATAAAATTTGGTTTGTGCTGCTCATCCCTTGGCTAATATTATTTTCCCCTGTGAGCGTGCATAACCACGCCCACCTCTAGCACAGTTAAGCATATAAATGAGCGGTGCTCATAGTTCAGTTAGTAGCTAGTAGAAGGTGAGGTGTTCTTAATTTCATTTCTCCCATTTAGCTGACCCCTGGGCTTTTGGCATGGTTCCCAGTATAACGCTGATAAAAACTAGCATTTTTGCCTGGTTAGAGTAGGACTCACCAGATCGGGGACACTTTGGCGCAGTTGGTGAGCTTAAACGCGTTAACGCGTAACCAAGAGCCCCTGTCACTGTTTTCCTGTTGTGTGCTGCAGCACCCTCTGTATTTATATATATGTATATATATATATATATATATATATATATATATGTATATATATATATATATATATATATATATATATATGTATATATATATATATATATATATATATATATATATATATATATATAGATATATATATAGATATATATATAGATATATAGATATATATATATAGATATATATATATCTATAGATATATATCTATATATATATATATATATATATATATATCTCAATATATATATATATATATAGATCTATATATAGGTGGTTGGGAGGGGATCAAGGGATACATGGGGGGGAGAGCTGGAAAAAAGTTTATTTTTAGACTAAAATCGCACAGCCTGTCACACAAGATCCACAGTGACAGGGAGAGGGAGGCGGAGAGGGAGGCGGAACGGCAACTATGTTGCCTTTCAGAGGGTGATCGCTGTGATTGGCTCACAGCGATCACACGGCAGGGAGCCAATCAGTGACGGCTCCTGCCGATACCCGGAAGCCTTAGCTGTCATAAGACAGCTAAGTGCAGCCGGTTCGGTGCGCGCGATCGCGGCGGGGAGCGGCGGCGCCGGTGATAGAGATCTACGCCCTGCCAGCCAGGAGCCCATCAAAACAGGGCGTAGATCTCTATCACTGCGGTCCGGAAATGGTTAAACTTTGCACAGTTGGTCACTCAGTGAATGGAATTAATATTCAGAAAAGTGGGTGGAGCCTACAAAAGTGTATTAAGCTTCACCTATTGCTTTTCAAGGGAATATTTAATTGCTACCATTTTTGCAGTGTTATTGGCACAGGCCTCAAACCTGGTACAGTTGGTCATTGGGTGACTGGGGTTCAAATTCAGAAAAGGAGGTGGAGCCACAAACAACCCATCAGATTTTTTCATTTCAATGCAAATTATTGATGCCAAAGACTACAAAGCTCACAAACTTGGTCATTGAGTAATTGTGTGTTAGGGTTAGAAAGAGTGGGTGGAGCAGACACCAGCCAAATACCTACCCGTGCAACGCCGGGCAATCAGCTAGTTCTTTATAAAGATATTCCCTAAAAAGGATTTAAACAATGATGCTGGCCAGCCTCCATGCCCGCTACAGTTTTTTTTCAGTTGGATGGAGCAACTGCCATTCACTAAGTGCTTTTGAAAATAAATAAATCCCTGAGAATCCCCTATGAAGAGATGGACTAGTCCAAAACCTGTCGCTTCTGTCAGATTTCTATTACCTACTGTAAGTGACAGCAACATAGGAGAAAAATAATTTATGGCTCATTTTACTTTGGGAGAAACTTACTTCTTATTTGTATATGTTTACACATATTTAAAATTTTACAATTTTTCGCCATAGTGCCCCTTTAAGGTGGGTGGTTTGGAGGTGGATCGGAGGTCTAAATCAAGAAGTGAAAAGGCCTACATCTAAAGTAGCAGATATTGAAAACCGGTCACAAAGGAACTATTTCAAGCTGTGAGGTGTACGTGAACCTTCCTGTTTCTCTCCTGGTCCCCATGTTCCTTCGTTGGCCCACCGATGGGTCACAGACCACTCTCTTTCATCGCGGGAGGCTTCAGAAGTCTTTAGGAGCCCAAACGCTCCTGAAGATGGGCCGCTCCGCAGGGCCGAATTTGTACTTTTTACTTCCCAAGGCCACTGTCACCAGCTTCCCCCTGACAAACAGCACCCCCCCCCCCACACACACACACACACACACACACACACACTTTTATCGGTCCCAGTAATGAAGGCATTTAAGATGCTAATTAACAATGCAATTTTACTGAGCGATCAAGCTTTTGATTGATTGATTGGACAGTGTTGATGGTGACAATCGACTACAAACTACCAATTGCTTTATCAATCTGTTTTGGAGATCGTTTACATCTGAAATGATCAAAATGGTTATTATTATTTTATTTATGGGCCAAATGGATGCTTTCAGCTCTGATTGGTTGGAGCTGAGTGGAGGGCGGAGTTGGACTGGAAGAGCAGCCGACGGTGATAATGAGTGACAGCCCAGGTCACAGACAATAAGCTGCCCCTTCATCCTCTGAGTCCCAGCCACTTGCCCGACTGCTGCAGTTCACATGTTTGGCAGCTTGACTGCGCCAGTGTGCCTGCCCACAGCCCGCCCCTTGCCTCCTGGTGCCCTAGGCCATGACCTATGTGGACTTACCTGAAATACAGCCATGCCACTCCATACTGTGCACTCTGAGCACAATCTGAGCACAATCTGAGCACACTCTCTAGCACACGCGGCCCGAGTGCTTCTGAAGATCTCTGAAGCATCCTGCGGCAGTAATGGGGAAGCCAGCGCAGAAACAAGGGAACCATGAGAGGAAAGGGAAGACTCTGTTTTTTTAATTTTTGGCCTCAGATTCTCTTTAACCTTTTGGAGGCTGCCTATATGAGATCCTACGCTGCACTTGTGGCTGTTCTAGCCTGATGCGACATAGGATCTACGCCACCCGCCGTTACAGCTCCCAATGCAATTGTGCACACCCGAGAGGGGAGATTAAGCTGTCATATGACAGCTGACATCTCCCCTCAGTGATCAGAAGCCATCGCGTATGGCTGCAGATCACGTGATCACTACGATTGCCGGCGGATCGTAGTGATCACTGTGACAGCTGCGGCAGTAGGGGGAAGAAGAGGATCCACTCACCTTCCTGCCGCTCCCCCGACAATCGGCGCTCCCCACCGCATCCCCGCTTCAAATGTCAAATTCAAAATGTAAAAAAAAAAAAAATTGCACCAAAACAGCAGAACGAGAACAACAACATCAGAAATCCCATCATGCTTTGCACAGCATCAGGGGAAAAAAGCCCGGGCAGTTTTCTTCTGTGCAGCTAAAAATGAGGCTTGTATAAGAAAAACAAAGTTCTGATGCTGTGAAACTGTTTAAGAAACACCAAGCCTTTTCAGTGCTGCTGTGTCGATTTTTAGTCCAGAGGTTCACTTTAAGGGGTGTTAGGCGGCGGGTCCCTAAAGGGTTAAAGAATACCTATCTAGAATGTAAAATTGAGCTGTCATGGGTAGGAAGAATAAAAGCATATTAAATGTTAATATTACACAAGGGGTTTCGTATCGTTCGTTGCTCGTCCCAATATCGCTTACCATTACCGCTGAGCACCCGATCGAGCATGTCGGCCCTACATCTTGCAGCATGTCCAACCAATTCATGCAAGCAGTTTTGGCCAAAATTGGTTGCATTGTTGATCGAGCATGCACCTAATGGCACCCATTATCTGATTCGATTATAATAATTGAATCGGATGGTCGATTGGACACAATGGCCTCAATTCACTAAGCTTATCTCCTGTCTTTAATAACTCTTCTAGAGTTGTTACCATGGTGATAAGGCATGTAGTATTCAGGAAACATTTTACCTCAGGCAAACCTAAAGTTAACTCTTCTGTCTTTAAGTTAACTCTTCAATCCTTAAAATAACTCCAGAGTTAAAGACAGGCTGTTTATTAGCTGCATGTGGAGGTAAGTTTTCTCTTGCCTTATTATCTCCAGCTGGAGATAATAAGGCAAGAGAAAACTTACCACCACACAGTGAGAGAGTTATCTTATCTCTTCAATCCTTACGTTACCTCCTCTGTAGTTAATTTACCTCCTCTGTAGTTAATTTACCTCCTCTGTAGTTATTTTCACATGCAGTTAATGAACAGCCTGTCTTTAACTCTGGAGTTATTTTAAGGATTGGAGAGTTAATTTAAAGACAGAAGAGTTAACTTTAGGCTTGCCTGAGGTAAAATGTTTCCTGAATACTACATGACTTATCACCATGGTAACAACTCTAGAAACGTTATTAAAGACAGGAGATAAGCTTAGTGAATTGAGGCCAAAGTCTGATGTATGGCCACCTTTAGCTTCCAATCTTAAGGTCCATACACACGCCTGACTGCAGGCAACGACGGGTCCGTCGTCACCTCCCGCTGGGCGGGCGTTCCAGCGACAGTTCGGCGTGTGTACAGTCTGTCTGCTGACTGATAAGGCTGTTTCTGAGCGATCCGCCGGACTTATCAGTCCGCCGACAGACTGTACACACGCCTGGCTGTCTGCTGAAAACTCGCCCAGCGGACCCGTTGTTACCTGCAGTCAGGCGTGTGTACGGACCTTTAGGCACAAAAAAAGGGTCCTACATCTACAATCTTCTAATAACAATAGGACCTCGTTTGTCACCAGACTTAGAGTTTTAAACATGTAAACGGACAAGAATAACTGATTTACCGACCTATATGAAAAAGTATGTATGAAATCCTTTGAAATGATTCATTCTCAATGCAGATTAAACAATAGGGAATTTTATTAATACCTAAGACATCCTCATGCCTTGACCGGGATTGAAAATAAGTTGATCCCAATTGATGATGATAGATGGTTCCACTGACAAAAAAAGGGGAAAAAGGTATATTGATGTATTATCAGAAATTCTTGACAATTTCAGATGGAGAGATTACCATCCAATGTTGAAAAATGGGAAGAAGAATTAATGTGAAGATTTAAGTTCAATAGGTTTTATTTCAATAGCCAAAGGATAAGGTACAAAACATGCAACAAATGACCCCACGCAGGGGGCTCAGAGTATGTCATAGAACAATATCAACACAAGGTGGGTATTGCAGATTTGAGCAAATATAAACAAAACGAGAACATCAAAACAGTACCATCATGAGTCAAAGTCATTACTAATTAGAACATAATATATAACCAGTATGAGGGAAACCCTCAGAGAGCATAACACAATCAGAAAAATAACAGTGTTACAAGGTCTTAGGGCCCGTTTCCACTATCGCGGTTTCCGCCGCGATTCCGCAGAGTTTCCCCGCACATGAATCGCACGGGGAAACTCTGCCATAGGGGATAGCGGCGCCGCGGCCAAATTGCTTGCGGGAGTGATTCGGCCGGAAGCCCCCGCAGAATTCGCGGCGGAGGCTGCGAATCCCATAGCCGTGCATGGCCCCCCGCCCACCCGCTCAGTGCCGGCGTGCGTCTGCGAGACGCACGCCGCACTAGTGGAAACGAGCCCTTAGGTGTGAAGGGGGAGCAGGTGTGGTACATTTGGTGTTATCACTCTCACACTCTCTCATCCGGGAAGCTCAGCACATGGCTCCTCTCTGAGGAGCTTATGGAAGAATTCTGACCAATCAGACATTTTCCCTCCCGAGGTCATGTGACTCATTAGTGTTACAAGGTCTCAGGTGTGACGTGGGAACAGGTGTGGTACATTTGGTGTTATCACTCTCACACTCTCTCATCCTGGAAGCTCAGCATGGCTCCTCTCTGAGGAGCTTATGGAAGAATTCTGACCAATCAGACATTTTCCCTCCCGAGGTCATGTGACTCTCATTAGTGTTACAAGGTCTCAGGTGTGAATGGGGAGTAGTTGTGTTACATTTGGGGTTATCGCTCTCACACTCTCTCATACTGGTCAGTGGAAGCTCAGCATGGCTCCTCATGGCAGAGAACTCTCTGAGGGGCTTATAGAAGAATTCTGTCCAATCAGACATTTTCCCTCCCGGGGTCATGTGACTGGTTAGTGTTACAAGGTCTCAGGTGTGACTGGGGAGCAGGAGGTGTGTTACATTTGGTGTTATCGCTCTCACACTCTCTCATACTGGACACAGGAAGTTCATCATGGCTCCTCATGGCAGAGAACTCCCTGCAGATTTACATAAAGATGGCCTAGCCTTTAAGAAGATTGACAACAACCTGAAACTGAGCTGCAGCACAGTGGGCAGGACCCTCAGAATAGGCCTTGCCATAGTCGACCAAAGAAGTATCTCAGTTTTGTGAGATTTTGTATCTGACCCTAATATTACAAAAGTGAAGTCCCCAAAATGATTGATAAGCAGAGGCATAGCATTAGCCATAGCAGCCATAGCAACTGCTATGGGGCCCTAAAGAAGAGGGGGCCCAGGTGGTACTTGATATGTTCACTATTAACTTTCCTTTGTTTCTCCAACCTCTGACTTTGTCTTAGTGCCCATGGACTATACACAGTGTACTATTCAAGGAAATGTATATTGCCCAGTCCAGTTATATCCATAGGGTAGGGGCAGGCGGCATTGCCTAAATCTGATGGCCCCATGAAAATATTGCTATGGGGCCCCATAGTCTCTAGCTATGCCACTGTTGATAAGTTAACTACGAAACACTTTTATATAGCAGAAGGAAACTGGCACTGCCCACTCACCCCAAACATTCATCCCTGCAGTTCAATGTCCCTGCTTGACATCACAATCTCAGTTGATGGCATTTCAATAACACCCGTCCCCCAGGTTCACTGCCTAGGTGCGATACTGGACTTGAGTCTCTAATTCAAACCCCACAAACTATCCTCCTCTTATCATCTCCTAAAAACATCTCCTGCATCAACAGGACACTAGCAAACTTCTTCTACTTGCCCTGATTATTTCCCTACTAGACTACTGCAACTGTCTGCGCTGTGACCTTCCTTTGACCCTGCTACAGTCCATCATGAACTCTGCTGCATGACTCATCCACCTCTCCTCCCGCTTCTCCAGGCCTATACCCTCTGTCACTCCCTTCATTGGCTGCCAATCACACCTCATCCACCTGTTCTCCTGCCCTATCACCCTCTGTCAGTCCCTTCACTGTTTCATTCTTTGCAGTAGTTTACAGATCTTGTCTCGGATCTGACCAGTCCTCCCACCATACACCACTGGATTCATCATCGGAGGCAACTGAAGATAGATAAGTGAAATAATAGAGTGGACAGAACGTGGAATGTGTTTGCCAAACCTGTAGGCAAGGAGCGAGAAGGCACACGGGATGTAGAAGAGAGAGATGACACAAACGTGAGAAGAACATGTGCTGAAGGTCTTAGATCGGGCCTCCTTAGATGGCAGCTTGAGCACAGCACAGATAATGAAGGCATAGGACAGAACGATAGAAGAGATATCAAATATAACTGCCAGAATCAGCTGAATCATGCCATACAGGCTGTTGATGGTGATGTCACCACAGGAGACCTTTGCTATAGACATGTGATCGCAATATGGGTTGGTGATCACCTTATGCCCACAAAAGGGTAACCGAACTATTAAGTAGAAACAAGGGCTGATGATGAGCACCCCGCGTAAAACCAGCACTAAGCCAATCCGGCTTGTCACAGCGCTAGTAAGAATGGTAAAGTATCTAAGAGGGTGGCATATGGCGGTGTAACGATCAAACGCCATGGCCACCAAGACTCCGGACTCCATGTAACTCAGAAAATGGACAAAGAACATCTGGACGAGACACTGACCAAAAGACACCACCGGAGAGTGGAACCAGAAGTTGGCCAGCATCTGTGGAACTATAGAAAGTGTAAACATGAAATCAGTAATAGCCAACAAAGAAAGAAACACGTACATAGGAGTGTGAAGGCTCCTATCAGACAGAATGATGAAGAAAATAAGAGGGTTTCCAACCACAGAGACACAAAACACGATGAATAACGGTACTGAGATGATGGAGTGGAATTGCTCAAACCCTGGGATTCCCAAGAGGGTAAATGTCACCAATCTCAACTCTGTAATGTTTGCAGGTAACATGGTCTTTTCTGGAGAGCGTCAATGTTCTGGCGTGACATGACTTCTAATTCAGCGGATCATCTTTTTTAGTCACCTCTAGTTTTTGATTGTTGCAGATGTTTTCGAGTCTTCTCCAGTTCTGGAGTCAATCCTGTTGAGAAATCCACAACACCTAGGACAAATCATCTATGATTGGGTGGACTGTGATAACATTTGCTTCAAACGTTCTAGCTATAAGGTATGCTGCTCACTCACTCTCACTCTCTCTCTTCACAGACCCCTTCCACTATTGAAACCCCCAAAGTGTTGCCTCTGTGCACATGCACACTACCCCCCCCCCCCAATCAGCGAAAATAAAAATGTAAATATCATCATGTTTGGTTAGTGTTACATTTGCGCTCATTTGTGTCGCAAAAAATAAGATTTGTGCTGCTTACGTTTTGAAGATTAAAGCACTCATGTTGTCCAAAACAATGACATCAACCAGCCCCCATAAATCAACCTACAGACATGAATCTGGTATGGGTGGGTAGTGCCGTTCATGTGCTCATCTGTGCTGCAAAAATCATCTTTATATCTTTTATAGTTTTTGAGATATTCACATTTTTATAAAGGTCAAACGTTCACTCATCCCCCCCCCCAACATCACAAAGGCTTGCGTGAGCCCGAGTGAACGTTTGACCTTTATAAAAACAGCAATATCTTAAAAACTATAAAAGATAAAAAGATGATTTTTGCAGCTTAAATGAGCACATGCTCAGCACTACCCACCTATACCAGTTTCATGCCTGTAGGTTGTTGGTTGGGTGACGTTATTGTTTTGGACAACATACGGTAAGTGCTATTATCTTCAAAACGAAAGCAGCACAAATCTTAATTTTTGCAGCACAAATGGGCACAAAGATAGCACGCCACTAACCAAACATGATGGAATTTTTATTTGTGCTGATTGTAGAGGGCAGCTTCACGGACCACCCTGCGTGGGCTCCAGCAGAAATATCCGAGCCCGGTCTGGTCTGTGCTACTGAGCAGGTGGCCGGGGATCGCCGATCTGCTTTATGGTGCTGCTGCGCAGCAGCGCCATATGATGTAAACAGAGGCAGCACAGGACGGATCGCCGTCCTGTGCCGCCCATAGGAAGGAGGGGAGGGAAGGACAGGGAGGCTGGGAATCGCTGCGGAGGGGGGCTTTGAGGAGCCCCCCTGCTCGGCCACACAGAGCGGCGGCGATGAGACCCCCCAGCAGGACATCCCCCTAGTGGGGAAAAAAGGGGGGAAGTCTGATCGCCCTGCCTGCAACACGATCTGTGCTGCGGGCTGGAGAACCCACGCAGCACAGATCAAGCAAAACAAGCCCGGTCCTTATGTGCTTAAACCCAGAAAAATAGCAGTTTAAAAAAAACTTTTTTGTATTTTCTCAAAAACTACAAGATCTTTTTGAACAATTCTTTTTGCAACTTGTACCCACTATTCTTCTTAACATATGTAGCAATAGCAAGTATAGGGGCTTTGCTAACTACGAAATTAATGACATAATCCCCCCCCCCCCCTAAATTTTGCATTATGATTATGATGCGTAATTGCGTATTACGATGCGTAATTACGCATGGGCGTAATTTCTGCTCATCACTAGGTGGCGCCCAACTTCTGTGCTTGGTGCTGAACGCCAGGTGCCAAAATGGCCTGCTTCGAATATTCATACCTGTCGCTTCTAAAAAGCTGCTTAAAATGTCTTCCGGAACATGGAAACCTGTATTCCACCAAATAAATAATGACCTGAGAACGTTCAGAGGCCAGCAGGACATCAGGAACGGGATATGGAGCACATCTACAACGCACGTAGGATATAGTTTGCCGTTTCTGAAACAAGAGAGGATTTGGGGAGAAACACATGTAGGAACAGATGTGGGGCTGATAGAGAGCTGGACGATGATTGGATAATGTCTTCTGAAAGAATCTGTCCCTCAGCCCAGAGTGTGCTACGTATTATTATATAGCCATTAGAAGGACGTGTAATCCGGTATCCACTTCTCTGACATCCCACCGGGCTCCTCTTCACACGGAGGCACACTCTGTCCCTCTAGGCTTGTGTGTCCAGAGAACCCAACAGGTCTGACTCATGGAAAAAACACTGCTCAGAAAAATAAAGGGAACACAAGAAGACATCCTAGATCTGAATGAATGAATGAATGAAATATACTTATTAAATACTTAGTTCTTTACATAGTTGAATGTGCTGACAACAAAATCACACAAAAACTATCAATGAATATGACATGTATCAACCAATGGAGGTCAAAATTAAAGTGAAAAAACAAAATAAAAAACACTACAGGCTGATCCAACTTTGATGCAATGTCCTTAAAGAAAACCTGTAACGAGAAAAACCTCCACTGGGGGTTACTTACCATGGGTGGGGGAAGCCTCCAGGTCCTATTGAGGCTTCCCCCGTCCTCCTGTGTCCCAAGGCGGCGGGCTCCACCGCAGGTGCAGTATCGGCTCTCCACTCGGAGTTAGGCGGAAATAGCTGATCGCTGTTGGGCCGCTCTACTGCGCAGGCGCAAGTCTCCTGCACCTGCGCAGTAGAGCGGACCCGGCAGAGATCAGCTATTTTCGCCTATCGTCGTGCTGAGAGCTGCAACAGCGCCCCCGCTGGAGCCAGGAAAGGTAAATAAATCAGCGCTTATCAGCGCTTGTCAGGCTTGTCGTGGGAGGATTCCGGGAAAGGGGAGCCAGCGCTGGACTGCCTACAGCTACAGCGGAGGGGGAGGCCTCATTGGGACCTTGAGGCTTCCCCCTACCGAGGTGAGTACCCCCAGGGGACTTTTTTTTTGTTACAGGTTCTCTTTAAAACAAGACAAAATGAGGCTCAGTAGTGTGTGTGGCCTCCACGTGCCTTTATGACCTCCCTACAATTCCTGGGCATGCTCCTGATGAGGTGGCGGATGGTCTCCTGAGGGATCTCCTCCCAGACCTGGACTAAAGCATCCACCAACTCCTGGACAGTCTGTGGTGCAACGTGGCATTGGTGGGTGGAGAGCGAGACATGATGTCCCAGATGTGCTCAATTTTATTCAGGTCTGGGCAACGGGCGGGGCCAGTCCATAGCATCAATGCCTTCATCTTGCAGAAACTGCTGACACACTCCAGCCACATGAGGTCTAGCATTGTCTTGCATTAGCAGAAACTCAGGGCCAACTGCATCAGCATATGGTCTCACAAGAGGTCAGAGGATCTCATCTCGGCACCTAATGGCAGTCAGGATAACTCTGGTGAGCACATGGAGGGCTGTGCGGCCCCCCAAAGTAATGCTGAACCACACCATTACTGACCCACTGCCAAACAGGTCATGCTGGAGGATGTTGCAGGCAGCAGAACGTTCTCCACAGCGTCTCCCGACTCTATCACATCTGCTCAGCTCACTGTGAATATACTTTCATCTGTGAAGAGCACAGGGTGCCAGTGGTGAATTTGACAATCTTGGTATTCTATGGCAAATGCCAAACGTCCTCCTTGCACAAAGTCGGAGGTAGCAGTCCTGCTGCTGGGTTGTTGCCCTCCTACGGCCTCCTCTACGGCGTACGTACGAAAAGGGCGTCGGGAAAAAAGGGCGCGTGGTATAAACGATAAATGGAAATATCGTTTATAGAAATTATTGTGTAGAATTTCGTTTATAAATAGTGATTTAAAAATGTATAAATCACTAAATAATGTGTATGAGATCGGCAATTCTTAAAACGTTAATCTTCCCTGTTTGTAAAGTGAAACTTATATTTTCGTTTATTAAAAACCCTCCCTGTACCTATCCCTAACCCCTAGACCCCCTGTTGGTGCCTAACCCTAAGACCCCCCTGTTGGTGCCTAACCCTAAGACCCCCCTGTTGGTGCCTAACCCTAAGACCCCCCTGTTGGTGCCTAACCCTAAGACCCCCCTGTTAGTGCCTAAACCTAAGACCCCCCTGTTAGTGCCTAAACCTAAGACCCCCCTGTAGGTGCCTAACCCTAAGACCCCCCTGTAGGTGCCTAACCCTAAGACCCCCCTGTTGG